>NC_084471.1:79816579-80122488 GCF_027409185.1 Cynocephalus volans | reverse complement strand
CAGAGAATACAGTATCAAAGGAAAAAAAAAATTACTGTAGAAAATATGTTTCCATACATTTCACAAATGTGAGATAGTAAACATTAATAATGTGTATTTTTTTGTTTTGTTTTACTTCATTTTTAATTAACAAGTAAAAATTGTATATATTCACTTTGTGCAACATGATATTTTGATATATGTGTACATTGTGGAATGACTAAATCAAGCTACTTAACATCACATTACATCACCTATTTGTCACTTTTTGGTGGCGAGAACATTTAAAATCTACTTTCTTAGCAATTTTCAAGAATACAATGCAATAATTAACTGTAGTCATCATGCTGTACATTAGCTCTCCAGAACTTATTCATCCTGCATAACTGAAACTTTATACCCACTGACCAGCATCTCCCCACTTCCCCTAACACCAGCACATGGCAACTACCATTCTATTCCAGGCTTTCATGAGTTCAATTTTTTCAGATTCCATGTAAAAGTGAGATCATGAGGTTATTTGTTTTTCTGTGCTTGGCTTATTTCACTTAGTATGATATCCTCCAGGTTCATCCATGTTGTCAAAAATGATAGGATTTCTTTCCTTTTTTAAGGCCGACTGTGTGTGTGTGTGTGTGTATCACATTTTCTTTATCCATTATCCATCAATGGACACAGCTTTACTGCATATTTTGACTATTGTGAATAATGCCGCAATTATTAGTTTGTTGTTAATGTATATAAATGCTACTAATTTTTTAATGTTAATTTTGTATCCTGAAAGTTTACTGAATTTGTTTATTAGTTCCAACATTTTTTGGTAGAATCTTTAGGGTTTTCCACATATAGGATTATGTTGTCAGCAAACAGGGACAATTTGACTTCCTCCTTTTCTGACTTTGATGCCTTTTATTTCATTTTCTTACCTAATTACCCTGGCTAAGACTTTCATTACTATGTTGAATAGAAGTGGCAAGACTGGGCCATCTTGTATTATTTCTGATCTTAGAGGAAAAAGTTTCAACTTTACTGAGTATGATGTTAGCTGTGGTTTTTTAAATATATGGCCTTTATTATGTTAAAGTACATTCTTTCTATAGCTAATATGCTGAGTTATTATCATGAAAGAATGTTAAAGTTTGTGAAATGATTTTTCCACATCTATTTGAGATGATCATGTGGTTTTTGTTCTTCATTCTGTTAATGTGGGGTATCACATTTATCGATTTGCATATGTTGAATCATCCTTTCATCCAAGGGGTAAATCGCACTTGATCATCATGAATGATAATGTTGAGGATGGTTATATCTATGTTAATCAGGGGTACTGGTATATAATTTTCTTTTCTCTTATAGTCCTTGGTTGGCTTTGGTATCAGGGTTATGCTGGCCTTGTAAAGTGAGTTTGGAAGTATTTACTACTCTTCAGTTTTTTTGGAAGAGTTTGACAAGGACTATTATTTTTTCTTTAAATGTTTGGTAGAATTCAGCCTTAAAGCCACTGGTCTTGGGCTTTTCTTTGACAGGGGGCTTTTTATTACTGATTCAACCTCCTTACTCATTGTTGATCTGTCCAGATTTTCTGTTTCTTCAGGATTCAGTCTTGGTAGCTAGTATGTATCTAGAAAGTTATCTCTCTCTTCTAGGTTATTCAATATGTTTGCATATAGTTGTTCATAGATGTCTCTTATACTCCTTAGTATTCTTAGTTGTAATGTCTCCTCTTCTATTTATGATACTTAGTTGAGTCTTTTTTTTTTTTGTAGTGTAGCTAAAATCTTGTCAGTCTCTTACTTTTGTTGATCAATTTTATTTGATATAAAGGGAGCTGCCTCTGCTCCCTTTTGGTTTTCATTTGCATGAAGTATCTTTTCTTATCTCTTCACTTCACTTTCCGTGTATGGTGTGTCTTTTAAGGTGAGGTGAATCTTTCATAGGCAGCATATACTTGGGCCTTATTTTTATATCTATTCTGACACTCTATGTCTTTTGACTGGAGAATTCAATCCATTTACCTTGAAGATAATTATTGATAGGCAAGAATTTGCTAGTGCCATTTTGTTTAATTTTTTTTCAGGTTGTTTTGTAGAACCTGTTCTTTTGGATTTTTTTATGTTCTTGCTGTCCTTCTTTGTGATTAGATGATTTTCTTTGTAGTGGTACACTTTGATGTCTTACTTTTTATCTTTTGTGTATCTATAATACATTTTTGTTCTGTGGCTACCATGTGGCTCACATAAAACATCTTACAGTTACAATAGGCTATTATAAGCTGATAACAACTTACCATTAATCACATAAAAAAAATTCTACAGTTTTACTCTGCATGCCCCCTCTGACATTTTATGTTTTAATGTCACAATTTACATCTTTTTAGATTGTGTATTCCTTAATAAATTACTGTAACTATTATTAATTTTAATAATTTTGTCTTTTAACCATCATACTAAAGATACATGATTTAAATAACACCATAAAAGTATTAGAGTAATCCACATTTGACTATGTACTTACTTTTACCACTGAGTCTCATATTTTCATGTTTTCATGATTCTATTTATTGTCCTTTCAGTTTGAAAAAAGTCCTTTTAGTATTTCTTAAAAGGCTGGTCTAGTGGTGATGACATCCTTCAGCTTTTGTTTGCATGGAAATGTATTTGGCATTTGTATCTGTAGGACAGCTTCAGTTGGTAAAGTATTCTTGATTGGCAGGTATTTTCTTTCTTATGTATCATCATAATCTTTCCTAGCTTTTAAGATTTCTGCTGAGAAATCCTATAGACTTATTGAAATTCTATCATATGTCATATGCTTTTATTTTCCCTTGTGCTCCTTTCAAGATCCTCTTTTTGTCTTGACTTTTGACAATTTAATTATAATATGTCTTGTGGTACTCTTCTTTGGATTGACTCTGATTGGAGAGCTTTGACCTTCCTTTACTTGAAAATTTATACCTTTACCCAGATTTGGGAATTTTTCAGGTATTATTTCTTTAAATAAGCTTTCTGCCTCTTTTTATTCTCTCCTTCCTGAAATTCCATAATTTGAATGTTGGCTCTTTTGATGCTGTTCCATAAATCCCATAGGCTTTCTACATTCCTTTTTATTCTTTTTTTTCTCTTCTGACTGTATATTTTCAAATAACCTATCTTCAAACTCACAGATTCTTCCTTCTGCTTGATCAATATTGCTGTTGAAACTCTCTGTTGAATTTCACATTTCCTTCATTGTATTCTTCACCTCCAGAAAATTCTTTGCTTAATACAACTTGAATCTGTTTGTTAAATATTTAATTTTGTTCATTTTTTATTTTCATGATTGTGTTTAATTTTTTGTCTGTTTTCTTGAGGTTTGCTGAGCTTCCTTAAAAACAATTATTTTGAATTCTTTGTCAGACAGTTTATACACCTCCATTCTTTGTGGTCAGCTACTGGGAAATTAATGTGTTCTTTTGGTGGTAATATATCTTCTCGTTGTTATTTTTCTTCTTGCCTTAAGTTGATGTCTGTGTATTTGGTGGAGTAGTCACCTCCTCAGGACTTTTGGAGCTGGTTTTTGTGGTGGAACACCTTCCCATATGGGAGGGTATGAATGTGCTGGCTGTATGAGGTTTGGACTATACTACTGCACCCTCTACTGGTGAGGGTGCAGTAGAGGAGTCTTTGTGCAGTGCTATCACCTAAGGCTGGTGTTGAAAAAGATTGAAGGAATCCTCAGCTGCCAGTGCTGTGGCTGTCTGCAACAGTGGTGAAGGCTGTCGGGGTTTTTTATTGCCATGACTGCTAGTGTTCTCTCAAACACCTTTCTTCCACCAAGGAAATTGTGACTAAGGAAATTCATGTTGATGCTGGGTTTGGCTTGCATGCCTGCTTGCAGTGGCACTGGTGTCTGATGAGTGGTGGCCATGGAGTGGCCACAAAGACGAGGCCTGAAGTACAGGCATGTATGGCTCAGGGGTCCATAGAGCTAATGGCGCTGGTGCTGGGATCCAGGTACCCTTGCTGCTGTATTGGTAATGCTGTACAAGACACAGGTGCCAGTGAAGCAGGCAGGGATCAGAGGATAAAAATATTTGTGTCTTTGCTTATATGACTTCAGTTTTTTAAAGCACAGAGTAAAATGGTGGTTTCCAGGGCTTATGGGGTGGGGAAGAAATGGAGAGATATTGGTCAAAGGGTACAAAGTTTCAATTAGATAGGAGGAATAAGTTCTGGAGAGCTATTGTACAGCATGGAGTCTGTAGTTAATAGTAATGTATTGTATACCTGGTAATTGCTGCAAGAGTATATCTTAAATGTTCTCACCACAAAAAGAGATAAGTATTGGGGTGATGATATGTTAACAAGCTTGATTAAATCATTTCACAATGTACACATATATGAAAACATCACATTATACACCATATATATAATTTTATTTATTAATTATATATTAATAAAGCTTAAACAATATTTTTTAAATTGTCAGAACATGAGAAATTGACAAATTTTTGGAAAAGGAGAAAAGATTTCATCTCAAAGGACCAGAGAAAGAATTTACAATTAGATAGAGTTTGGGTGTATCGTTCCCCCAAAACTCATATGAAAATCTGATCTCTAACTTGGCAATGTTGGGAGCAGTTTGGGTTATGCAGGCAGATCCCTCATGAATAGATTAACATACTGAGGGTAGGGTAGTGAGTTCTTGCTCTATTAGTTCTTGTGAAAACTGGTTGTTTAAAGGACCTGACACCTCTCTTCTCTCTCTCTTGCTTCCTCTTGCCATGTGATCTGCTTGCATCCACCAGCTTCCTGCTGCTTTCTGCCATCAGTAGAAGCAACCTGAAGCCCACACCAGATGCAGTTGTCCTAGAATGGTGAGCCAAATAAACCTCTTTTCTTTATAAATTACCCAATTTTGGGTATTCTGTTATAGCAGCACAAAATGGACTAATAAACAATTACAACTTTTCTGAGGTAAATACTCTAGGAAAAAGGAAGAGAGAGATTTCTAAATTGGGGCATCCAGATTTTGTAATGACCAGTTTGGGAGGGAGGTCAGGGGCCTAGAGGCAAGAAGAAGCAGTTTAATCAAGCTGAGGGAAATGTTGAAGCTGTCTTGGTCATAAGTTTTAATTTTGATGGCTATCACCTGATTATTTTATCAAAGATCTATAACAATTCACATTTCACCATTTTCCTACCTTCTCAATAGTACAAATGCTATCACTGATTTTTTATTTTTATAGGGTGATATGTCAAAAGTGATATTTTATTGTTGTTTAAATTTGTGTTTTCCTGACTATTAAGAAATCTGAGCATCTTCTGGCCATTTAATTAGATTTTTTGTATGTGAATTTCTTATCTATCCTCTTTGTCTTCTTTTTGGTTGGACTAAAGTTTTATTTGTGTTATTAATGTTTTTCTAATATGTTGATTGTTATGGACTTTTATCATGAGATCTTTGCCATACAACTATGTACTGGTTTAATATTCTGTTTGAAATATCTTTTGAGTGATTGCCTGAGGGGGGAGTGACAGGAAAGAGGATTAACTGCAAAGGAGCAAAAGGGAAACTTTGGGGATGATGGAAATATTCTATATCTTAGTTGTGGTGAGGGTTACATGAGTGTATATATTCATGAAAACTCATCAAATTATACACTTAAACTGGGTGAATTTTATTATATGTAAATTATACCTCCATAAATCTGAGGGTGGGAGGAGAAACTAACAGAAAAAAAATCCTTAAGTGCTACAGTTAAGATTTGTGCATTGTGTATATTGAATTCCAGTTAACAACATGCATGCTGAATACTTATAGGATTATTGATGTCTTCAATTTACTTTGAAATGCATTGAAAATAAGGTGAATTGATGGATGAATAAACCAATACTTAAGTTGCCATATAGTATACTAAAATTTCTTCCAAAATTTAAATGCATTAAATGAGAGGAAGAATTCTAAGACGATCCTGAAATTCCTGCCCCCTTGTATACAGTCATCTTCTCCCAGTTATCTAATCAAACAGGAGTCTAGTTGTTGCGAAGGAATTTTGCAGGTGTAATTAATGTTCCAAATCAGTTAATTTTCAGATAGGGAAATTATCCTCAGTAAGCTCAGTCAGGTGAATCCTTTTAGACTTTTGCTGGCTCCAGTGTTAGTTCAGCTGTTCAGTAATGTCATTAGGACCAATCTTCCTGCTCCACCATCTTTGATATGTTGGCTTAATACCGTAAAAGGAATAAAGTAGACATCAGAGTCACCCCAGTTTCTCTTGTCTTTTTTGTTTCTTTTTCCTTTCTTCTTCCTTTCTCTTTTTCTGTTCCTTCCCGCACCCCCGCCCCTGAAACTTAACTAACAGACAAACCTCAAGGCTTATAAAAGCAGCTCTCAAAAGCACTCTTCTAGGATTTCACCAGTGATCCTGAGCAAGAGGCATGAAAACAAAAACTAAACCAGGATAGTCTGCAACCTATCCAGTGAAAACTGCTGCCTGAGCCACACCACTAGGATCCACATCCCGTCTTTTCAGCCTGCACAACCACAATTCGCCTTTGATCTGGGGAATCACCCACTCTTCAGATGCTCCCCGATGCTCATCAGATGAATAAAGTCTCCGAGCTCTATTTGAGCCACTTAAACTATTTTTTTCATGGACAATAATCACTTCGTAGTTGCAAGATGCTTTCCACTTTCTTTGGCAGAGCACTGAGTGACAATGTCCAGAGGCAGAGGAAGATTTCCTCCTGTGTGTGTTTCTGTAGAGAAAGAAATTCTTTTCTAGAGGCCGGGTCAGACTTCCCTCTCAGATCCCTGTGATTAGGACTGAGTCATATTCTCATGTCCTGGTGTAATGAAAGCCAAAAAGGTGATTATCCAATATTTGTAGCTTCTCTAATGGGAGGTAAACCAGCAAGGAAGAAATCCTGGGGATGGCTGTATACTCTGCATAGCACTACATTTTTCCAAAACATTATGGAATACTCATATGTCATATCATTTGAAGTGGTCAGTATGGTCAATTGTACAGGTTTATGAACCCTTACAATTTTATAAGAAGAGTTGTTCCCTCATATTTTGACTGTAATAAGAGGATTTCTCTGGTAAAGCCAGAATGTTAGAACATATATAGTAGACTCTTCCTGTGTGAAAGCCAGCTTGAGGAAAGCCACAGAGAGATTCTTCATATGAAATTTAAATGCTGGCATGCACTGTTGGAGCAAAATAATCAATATCAATACATGCAAAGCATGTTATCAAAAGTGAAATAAGATGATTAATTTGTATCTCAATATCATTAACAGTAAGGGCTCTGTGTTAGCCCTGAAGCCAAATTAGAAATCCAAAACAAAGACCTCTCTTTTATGTCTGTTTTTCAAGGATGTGTTTCTGTTTGGGTCAATACCCATCACAGGCACCTCACTAACAAAATAAACAGTGTTGCTAAGCGACAGGAAAAAATGATGTTGGAGAAAGCTATCTCTTTGAAACAACAGCTGACAAGAGAGCTGTTACTGTCATTTGACATGCATATAAAACTGAACCTATGATCATCTGCAGTTAAGTGTGTCATGCCATTCTGCACTAGTAAGGTTTTTAAAGTTGAATAAAAGGTAAGAAAAGGGATGAAATATGGACCCTTCCATCAAACTACAGATCCATTTTTCCTAGGTGGTCCAAGAGGGCAACCAATTAATGATGCTCACATGTTTGCGTATCCCGAAGCATAACTGTCAATCAGTTATCACTACTGCTGTTTTTTGTCAGGTAACCTCTTCCTCCCGCCTATGTGGACGTCATACTCATATATTCAAATTGGAGAAATGCTGGTATGCAGTACTGGAGCAAAATGATTAGTATTAACACATAATAACATGTAATAAATGTTTTGGACTCAAGGCCACAGTAATGGTATATAGCAAACCACTTAATTCAGGGATTTATGTAAATGATAACCTTGATGTTACCTCACAGAATGTATAAAAATTAAGCTGAAATGGGTCGTGGACACAAAAGTACTATCTAAAGCTATAAATAATCTAGATGTAACCATAGAATATCTTTGTTACCTTGGGGTAGGAATCTACTTCTTAATGGGACACAAAAACATGAACTATAAAAGAAAATAATGGTTAAACTAGATTTATCAAAGTTAGAAAAACAAATCTCTGCTTTTTTGCAAGACACTGATAAGAGAGTATAAAGGCAAGCCACAAGTTAGGGGGAAATATTTGCAAAACATATATCTGATTAACCACTGAGATTTATTTATTTTTTTCCCTGTATAAAATGTGTTTGTATATAAATAGGTAATATATTTATTGATTTAAATGTAAAATCTACGTTTAAATCAATAAGTATATTACCTATTTATAAACAAATATACAATTCAATTATACAAATATAATTGAATTTTAGGACTTATGAGGTTAGAATTCAGAATACTGTTCTACTATTTGCCTTTTTGAACTCCTCAATGATACTAATTTTGCTTGCTAATTTGAATTTTTTTATTTTTATTTTTTATTGTTAGCATATCTATTATAACAAATCTTGATTATTCTTTGTGCCCTTTACCTGACCTGTCACTCTCCATATGCCCTCCTTCCCTTCCCCCCACCTCTAGAATCCTTAGGTTTGTTCTCTCCTTCTGAAAGTTCAATGTATTGTTTTGGTCTTTTCTTTCTTTCTGTCTGTCTGGCTGGCTGTCTTTCTTTCTTTCTTTCTTTCTTAGCAACCAGTTGTGAGTGAGAACATGCGGTATTCCTCTTTCCTTATCTGGCTTATTTCATTTAACATAATTTTCTCCACACTCATCCATGTTGCTTCCAATAGTAGAATTTCATTCATGTATGGCTGGGCAGTATTCCGTTATGCATATATACCACATTTCCCTTATCCAACCATCCACTGATGGACAATTAGTTTGGTTCCATATTTTGGCTACTGTAAATAGAGCTGCAATGAATATGGGATGCAGGTATCCCTTTGACATGATGATTTCCATTTCTTTGGGTTTATACACAGTAGTGGAATTGCTGGATCATATGATAGTTCTATCTGTAGTTGTCTGAGGAGACTCCATACTGTTTTCCATAATGGCTGTGCTAATTTACAGTCCTACCACAGTGTAGAAGAGTTGCCTTTTCCCTGCATCCTCACCAGAATTAGTTATTCTTGGTTTTTTTAATAATAGCCAGTCTAACTGGGGTAAGATGATATCTCATTGTGGATTTGATTTGCATTTTTCTGATGATTCGTGATGCTGAGCATTTTATAGTGTGCCTGTTGGCCATTTGTATGTCTTCCTTTGAAAAATATCTATTCATCTCCTTTGCCCATTTTTTAATTGGATTTTTTTTTTTACTGTATAGTTTGAGTTCTTTATATATTCTGGATATTAATCCCTTGTCAGATGTATAGTTTGCAAATATTTTCTGCCATTCTGTAGGTTGTCTTTCCACTCTGTTGATTGTTTCCTTTGCTGTGCAGAAGCTTTTTAATTTGATATAATTCCATTTCTTTATTTTTTGTTTTGTTGCTTGTGTTTTGGGGGTCTTATTCATAAAGTCTTTGCCCAGTCCTACTTTCTGAAGAGTTTCCCCTATGTTTTCCTTTAGTAATTTTATAATTTCAGATGGTTATATTTAAGTCTTTAATCTATTTTGAGTTGATTATGGTATATGGTGAGAGGTACATATCCAGTTTCATTTTTCTGCATATGGATGTCCAATTTTCCTAGCACCACTTATTGAAGGGGCAGTCTTTTCCCAATGTATATTCTTGTTGCCTTTGTCACAGATCAGTTAGCTGTTAAGTATGTGGGTTGATTCTGAGTTTTCTATCTGTTCCTTTGATCTGAGTGTCTGTTTTTATGCCAGTACCCTGCTGTTTTGGTTAAAATAGCTTTGTAATATAATTTGGGTTGGGTAGTGTTATCTCTCTGGATTTGTTTATTTATTTTTGTTCAAGATTGCTTTGGCTTTTTGGGGTCTTTTGTTGTTCCATATGAATGTTAGGATTACTTTTTCTATTTCTCTGAAGAATGTCATTGGTATTTTGATGGGGATTGTATTGAATCTGTAGATGGCTTTGTGTAGAATGGATATTTTCATGATGTTAATTCTTCCAATCCAAGAGCATAATATTTCTTTTCACCATTTCATGTCCTCTTTAATTTCTTTCAATAGTGTTTTATGGTTCTCATTGTTGAGATCTTTCACCTTATTGGTTAAATTGATTCCTAGGTATTTCATTTTTTCTTTCTTTCTTTTTTTCTTTTTTTTTTTTGGCAACTATTTTACATGAGCTTACTTTCTTGATTTATTTTTCTGCTGGTTTATTCCTGGAGTATAAATTACTACTGATCTTGGGGTGCTGATTTTGTATCCTGCAACATTACTGAAATTGTTAATCAGCTCTAAGAGGTTTTTGGTAGACTCTAGGTTTTTCGCTACATAAGATCATGTCATCTGCAAACAGGGACAATTTGAATTTATCCTTTCTAATCTGGATGCCCTTTATTTCTTTCTCTTGCCTGATCACTCTGGCTAGTACTTCCAATACTATGTTAAATAGGAGTGGTGAGAGTGAGCATCCTTGTTTTGTTCCTTTTCTTATCATCCCATTCAGGATGATATTAGCAACTGGTTTGTTGTAAATGGCTTTTATTGTGTTGAGATAATTTCCTTCTATTCCTAATTTGCTGAGAGCCTTTATCATGAAGGAATGTTGAACTTTGTCAAATGTTTTTTCTGCATCTATTTGTCCTCAGTTTTGTTGATGTGGTGTATCATATTTATTGACTTGGCATATTTTGAACCATCCTGCATCCCTGGGATGTTGAGGACTTTTGCACCTATGTTCATCAAGGATATTGGCCTGTAATTTTCTTTTTTTGTTGTATCTTTGTCTGGTTTTGGTATCAGGGTAATAACAGCCTCATAGAATAAGTTTGGGAGAATGGTTTCTATTTCAATTTCTTGGAATAGTTTGAAGATAAGTGGTATTAATTCTTCTTCGAAGTTTTGATAGAATTCAGTTGTAAAGCCATCCTGTCCTGGGCTTTTCTTTGTTGGAAGATTTCTGATTACTGCTTCAATCTCATTGCTTGTTATTAGTCTTTTCAGGTTTTCTATTTCTTCTTGGTTCAGCCTTGGTGGTTCATATGTGTCCAGAAATTTATCCGTTTCCTCCAGGTTTCCATGTTATTTGGTGTTCAGTTATTTATAAAAATCTCTAATGATTCTTCATATTTCTGTGGTATTGATTGCAATGTCTCCCATTTCATTTCTGATTTTTTGTTATTTGGATTTTCTCTCTTTTTTTTTGTTAATCTAGCTAATGGTTTGTCTATGTTATTTATCTTCTCAAAAAGCAACTTTTTGTTTCCTTGATCTTTTACATTGTTTTTTGTGTCTCAATTTCATTTAGTTCTGCTCTGATCTTAATTATTTCTTCCCTTCTACTATTTTTAGGATTGGATTGTTGCTGTTTTTCCAGTTCTCTGAGGTGTAGTGTTAGGTTGTTTATTTAAAGTCTTTCCATTCTTTTGATGTGAGCATTTATTGCAGTAAACTTCCCTCTTAGTATTGCTTTTACAGTATCCCACATGTTTTGGTATGATGTATTTTTATTTTTGTTAGTTTCAAGAAACTTTTTAATTTCCCACTTAATTTCTTTTTGGACCTATAGATCATTCAGGATTCTGTTGTTTAGTTTTCATGCACTAGCATAGTTTCCAGAATTTTGCTTGCTATTGATTTCCAATTTTAATCCATTGTGGTCTGAAAAGATAGTTGAATAATTTCAATTTTTTAAAAATTTCCTGAGACTTGACGTGTGACCTATCATGTGGTCTATGTTGGAGAATGTTCCATGGGCTGATGAGAAGAATGTGTATTCTGTGGTTGTTGGATGACATGTTCTGTAGATGTCTGTAAAGTCCAATTGTTCTAAGGTACAGTTTAAATCCTGTGTTTCTTTGTTGATTTTTGCCTGGGAGATCTGTCCAACACTGAGAGAGGTATGATCAGGTCACCCACTATTATCGTGTTAGGGTATATCTCTTTTTTATAGGCCTGAAAGTGCTTGCTTTACATATCTGGGTGCTCCAGTGTTGGATGCATTCATATTTATGATTGTTATGTCTTCTAGCTGGATAGATACCTTTATAATTATATATTGGCCTTCTTTGTCTCTTTTCGTGGTTTTTGGTTTAAAGTCTATTTTATCCCATATAAGAATATCTACAGCTTTATCTTGGTTTCCATTTGCATGGTATATCTTTTTCCATCCCTTCACTTTTGGTCTGTGTGTGTCTTTATAGGTGAAGTGGATCTCTTGAAGACAGCACATAGTTGGATATAGCTTTTTATTCAAAACGGTCAGCCTGTGTTGTTTGAATGAGGAGTTTAATCAACTTACATTTAGGGTTGTTATTGACAAGTATTGCTGTACTCTTGTCATTATATTGCTTTTTTTTAGATGTTTTAAATATCATTTGTTCCTTTCTTTCCCTTTTATTTTTCATAATCAATGTTAGTTGGATTTTTGAGGTGACATGATTATGCTTCTTTCTCTTTCCCATTTGAATTTTGGTTTTAATGGCAGATTTTTCTCTTTTTTGTGAACCCATGATAGTGATTACCATCTTCAGATTCTGGATGCAGGACTTCTTTGAGAATTTCCTGCAGAGGTGTTCATGTGGCAGTGACTCCCATATTTTTTGTTTATCAGAGAAATACACTATTTCTCCCCCATTTCTGAAGGATTACCTTGCTGGGTATAGAATTCTTGGCTGGCAATTTTTTCTTTTAGTATTTTGAATATATCGTTCTCTTCTGGCTTGTAAAGTTTCAGTTGAGAAGTCTGCTGATAGTCAGATTGAGGTTCCCTTATACTTGACCTGATGCTTTTCTCTTGTTGCTTTTAGAATTCTCTTTGTCTCTGAGCTTTGTCAATTTGACTATAATGTGTCTTGGAGAGGATCTTTTTAGATTGAATTTGTTTGGGGATTTTTCAGCTTGGATCTGAAGTTCTGTGTCTCTCCCAATACCTGGGAAATTTTCTGTTTTTATTTCCTTGAATAGGTTTTCAATGCCTTTTTATTTCTTCTCCCCTTCTGGAATACCAATGATTCAGACATTTGTGCACTTGAGGTTTCTCCTGGCTCTGTTAGATTTTCATCAGTTTAAAAAATTCTTTGTTCCTTTTTTTTGTCTGCCTGGGTTATTTAAAAAGAAAAAAAGCATCTTCAAGGTCTGAAATTCTTTCTTCTGCTTGCTCCAGCCTGCTATACAAGCTTTCCATTCTGTTTTTTATTTCATTGAGGGAATCCTTCAGTTCTAGGAGTCCTGCTACATTCTTTTTTTAAGGTATCAATCTCTTTATAAATTTCCTCCTTCATATCCTGGATATTTTTTTTCATCTCATTGTGTTCTCTAATTGATTCTTTTCTTATCTCTCTGAGTTTTCTTAAGATCAGTGTTTAGAATTCCTTTTCAGACATTTCAGAGTTTCCTGTTCTATGGGGTCTGGTACTTGAGAATTACCGTATTTCTTCAGTGGTGTCATATCTTCTGGTTTATTTGTAGTTCTAGTATTCTTTTGTTAATGTTTGGTCATCTGGTAGGACATTTGTTTCTTCTATGACTCTGGAATGGGATATGAAGGGAAAGACTTCTTTCACTATTCATAGGCTTTCCTGGTGATTCTTGTATAAGTGCAGTAGAGTGTGTGGTAGGCTGCCTTGGCTCCTGCTCAGGTGGTAGGCAGGCCTCTCTGGGGCTCAGATGTGGGTCCATAGCATCAGTGGGATGATGGGTGAGATGGCACTCACCTGGGCACCCACTTGGGGTGTGGGCAGGACCCTCCAGGGCTTGGGTGTGGGCTGGCAGTGGCAGCAGTGGCAGTGTACAAGACCAGCATGCACCTGGGCTCTGCTCATGCTATGGGGGGGCCTCTCTGGGGCTTGGGCATGTGCCACTATGGCTGGTGGCCTGGTCAGCCATACCTATTCCCTTGCAGTCCTCCTCAGTCCACTGCTCCTGAGCTTCTCCACACTCTCAAACAGAGTGTGTCAGTTCTTAAAATGTGTTAAGAACTGACAAAACTCAATAATGGGAAATGAACAATCTAATTTAAAAATAGGGAAAGTATTTTAACAAATACTTCATGAAAGAATATTAAAAACTTTAAATATGGATGGTAAATAAGTATGTAAAAAGAAGCTCAACATTATCGTCATTAGAGAAATTCAAATTAAAACCCCAGTGAGATACCACTTCACACCGATAGCAATGGCTAAACAAGCCAAAACAAGAACAACCAACCAAACTCCAAATCTGAGAGTACCAAGAGCCTGAAGGTGTGGAGTAACTGGAACAATTGTATATTGTTAATAGAATGTAAAATGATGTAGTCACTTCAGAAAACAGCTATGGATTTCTAATAAAATTAAATACATACTTAATAATCAACTCAGATATCCCATTCTTAGGTATTCACTTGATAGAAATAAAATTGTAATACCATACTTGTATAAGGACACATATGTAAATATTTATAGGTAATTTTATTCTTAACAGCCCCCAAATGGAAATGATCCAAATGTCTATCAGCTGGTGAAAGGCAAAACAAAGTGATGTTAAATGCAGGCAATGAAGTACTACTCAGAAATTAAACAAAAAAACGTACTGATAAATGCAAAAACATGGATGACTCTCAAATGCATTATGCACAGTGAAAGAAGCTAAACTAAAAAAAAGCTTCAAACTGTGTGATTCCATTTATATGACTATTTGCAAAAGCTAAAAGTACAAAAGACAAAGCAAATCAGTGGTTGCCAGGGACTGGGAGCCAGGGGTAAGTGATTGTCTGCAAAGGGACACAAGATAACTTTTTGTGGTGATAAAAATGTTCTGTAACTTCATTGTGATGGTGACTGTATACCTTTTCCAAAATGCATAAAACTCTACTCTTAAGAAGGATAAATTTATTTACTGCAATACTTTTATACCTCAAAAATCGTCACCCCCACCAAAGCAGCAACAACAAAACTCATTTACTTATAATCATTTACTCCCACAGTTCTGTGGGTCATTTGGGAAAGTTTTTCCCAGATTGATATTACCAGCAGTGCTATGTTTCCTATTGCTCATTCTCTTGGGACCAGCGGGCTGGCTGGGGCATATCTTCTTTTGCAGCAGGCATTTAAATCTCCTGCTCTCATAAGTTCTCCCAACATCTCATTGGCTAAAGAAAATACTTAGTGAATTCAAAGTCAGTGATAGGGGATTAAACCAGTGAAAATGCAAAATTACATAGCAAAAGGCCTGGATACAGGGCAGAATGGAGAGCTTGATCTAATAATTCAATCAACCACATGAGCTAAGCTAAACTGGTCATGCATGATTCTAAGGAGTTTTTAGTGAACAAGCATTGTTATAAATAATTAGATGAAGGTGACATTAGCTAATTTCCTACAACCACACTAATAGGTTATAATGAAAGAAAATCTCAGATAAAATTTTACCATATATACTGTCAGTATTGAGTTAATATTATTTTGAAGAAGGAAGAAAATAGTTTATATAACCTCTTCTGTCAGTTTGATAATTTTCCATTTTTCTATCATTTTTTTTTTTCTGGAGCTGATCTGATCTTGCATGAATGGTTTACTTGAAGCAGGTACAATAATATTCTAGATGCAGGATTCTATACAGTTAGAGATGACTTACAATAATCATCAGCCAACCGAAATTTTCCATGACAATAGATGGACAAAGGACTGTTTAAGGATCAAAGCTCAAGAACTCCTCTCAAGTGTGCACGTTATGGGGCTTACTAGACGCATACAGCATGTTCAAGTAGTAGTGGAGTCTATATTTAAAATGTTTTAGCTAATTTACTTATTTTTCTTATTGCTGATTTCATCAATGGGATTCCATTTTTCAACATTTATGATGCTAATTAGCAAAACACTAATTTCACCAGTGAATCTCCATATCTAAAACTGAATTGTAAAATATATGACCAGAAATCATGGTAGATGAAAAAAATAAAATATGACCAGAGATCATGGTAGATAAAAAAATAAAATAAAAATTAAAAGTAGCTCTTGTAAAATTGGGGTTTTCCTGATCAAAAGTGCAAGTGACAATCCCTGGGATGTGAATTCCTGATTCTAGTAATGGACAGCACCTAAGGAGTAGCTACCTTGACACTAATAACACATATAAAATATCACAGTATCTATGCTGTAGTACTTAAAAGCAAGTGACACAGAGGACATGTTTGTTTTATAGCAGCCTTATTCAAAAATACCCTAAATATCCAACAACAGGATAGTGGATAAATTATACCAAATTCCCATAATGGAATACTGTAAAACAACAAATACACAGAAAACTATGGATAAATGAATAAACTGTCACAGAAAATATGTTGAGTGAAACAAGCCAAATACAAGAGAATAAACACTATTTGATTCCACTTATATTAAGTTCAAAAATTGGTAAAACTAACTTGTGATGATAGACCTTTGAGGTGGGGTTGGAGTGGCATTGACTACAAAGTGAGACTGAGGAAACCTTCTGGGTGATGAGAATATTCTCTGTCTTAATGTGGGTGACTGTTTAAAACATGTATACATAGATAGAATGTTATCAAGCAGTACACTTATGATCTGTGCACTATTTGCACCTCATTGCATATATTTTATGCCTCAGCTTAAAACACGAGTGACCAAAATACGTTTTAAGTAAATTACATCATAATATTGGTGTAAAAATATTTACCTGTAACACCAAGCCCAGTTCTGGTTTCAGTGACCACAAATATGTATAATGAATATATTAATGATAAAACATAGAGAGAAGTAGCTGTTATGTTAGAACCACACTCTGGAATTCATGGGACTATTGGAAAGCTGTTCTCACCACCCACTCTTCAACGTCCTCCTCTTCCTAAACCATGCTCGAGCGCATTTTCTTTCTGAGGAATTGTTCACTCTGTAGGTACCAATACAAGTGTGGAATTCTTTGTAATTGCACCTGACCATTCCCAAATCTCTTCCCCATCAGAATTGATTGTCTTAAACCCTGTGTCTGTGTAGTGATTTTTCTTAACTTAATTTTGTCAGGATGATTATTTTACGAGATACATTTCTTTTCATATGTGTTTGCTCCTTCAAAAGATTATAAAGAATTGTATCTGATGTGCAGTTTTTATCCTCAGAAACAGAGGCAGTGTCTGTGTATAATAGATAGATACAGTTTGCTTGTATTTAAAGAACAAATCATTTCTCCCTGCTCTTTTTAGAAGCTCACCTTTCAGGCTCTTAGACCTCAGAAGTAGTCTCTTTTTGAGTTTATGAGTCTATCCTCTGTGCTCTATGGTGAGAGAGAATTAAGCCTTTGTTCTTTAATGATATCTACTTTGGTTATCAATATTTTCATTGTACCATGGTAGTCATCATTTCATAGGTTATTTCTTTGTCTTTGGTAGAATATTTCCAGTTTTTGTTTTTACTCAACTGCCTTACATCAGTCTTCATCAATTGCCTGACTTTTGCTCTGTATCTACTCTACCCCCAGCTGCTCTACCCCTCAAACCGTTCTTAATGCTACAGATCAAAAATCTTTCTTTCAATTTTTTCCTCAAATTTGTCTCAAATTTATAGAATTATGGATTAATCTATGTATTTGTACATTTGCATATTTCAGAATTACCTTAAGTTTTGCTTATTATTTTCCTTTATGTTTATTTCCTCAAATGAATATAAATACTATTTTTAAGATATCCATGTTGCTGTGAATGGCAGAATTTCATTTTTTTTTTTGCTGAGTGGTATTCTGTTATGTATATGTACCACATTTAATTGAAATAAGCCAGGCACAGAGAGGGAAATACTGCATGTCCTTACTCATTAGTGGGAGGAGAGAGAGAGAGAGAGAGAGAGAGAGAGAGAGAGAGAGAGAGAGAACAATAATACATCAAACTTTCAGAAGGAGAGAACACAATCATGGTTACCAGAGATGGGAAAGGAGGGAGGGGAAGAGGATTAGGGAGAAATGGTTTAATGGTCACAAAGAATGATTACATTTCCAAATGATGAATATGCTAATTATCCAGATTTGATAATCACATATTGCGCACAAATACCGACAGTCAACTCTGTACCCCACAAATATGTATAATCAATTATGTTTCAATTAAAACAAACCCAAAATAAAAAGAAGATATCCATAAGATTTCTGCTAAGATCATAAAACTGATCACATCATTGCATGCTCTAAATGCATATTTTACAGGATGATAGATGTGAAGACTGATACATGATGGAAAAAGCAGCCACTTGGTCCAAAGATCTCAAAAACTATCCAGCAGGTCTACAAGATCTGGAGATGAGACTTCTTCAATGCTCAGACCAAAGATCTTTCTAACTTGCCTGCTGGACTAAGAGACCTTCCTACTCATTCCTGTAGTAGCACTTATAATAATATATTGTAACTTCTTGCATGTCTACATTCAGCAACACACTATATTTCTGTTCACATCATAATTCTGAGAAAAGACTGTGTCTTTTTAAATATTCTATGCCTAGCACCAGTACAAAGCTGATACAGACTAGATGTTCATGAGTTAAATGTGAATAAATAAAAAGGCTTTTTATTTTCCACATGCAATCAGTCCCACCTGTCACCTGGGTCTTTGCAGAGAAGTCTTTCTGAATCACTTCCACACCATTTAGGCTTTTTATTCCATATGCGTATATACGTGTGTGTGTACGTAAATATATGTGTATATATGCAAATATGTGTACATATGTATGTTAATGCATACATGTGATTGTACAATTTAATCTTAACTTTTCATTTGTTAGTATACCATTTAGTCAGTTATTCCTATGTTACTTTACATTAAAAGTTTGTTCTGTTACTGACACTAATGGAGGGTCCCTTGCCCAGAGTTGCTTTTGTCAATGTAGTGACACCAAGTGCATTAAAGCAAAGCAGAAACTTTATTCTTTGATTAAGGAATCCAGGAGGGTGAGCCCATGTTCAAAAGACACCTTCTCTCTGAGAGGAGACAGGTCTGGGGTTTACAAGGCAGTGAAAGGGTAGGAGGGTGTGGAGCCATGGCTAATGTCAGCATCTTGCTCATAGTGCCAATTATCTAGTTCTTAATCTTGTTCATGATGCCAATTGTAAAGCTACTCAACCACGACTATGCCAGTTGTGGTACTGTTTTATCTGCTGGTAATCCTGCACCCACTGGGCTGATTGTCGAGCTAAGGCTGGGTCTGGAGTCCACAGACGCCTCAAGCCCATTCACAGACTGGGTCATAAACCCTTCATATGCCAGGCTGGGTCACCAGACCCCCTACACGCAGGTCCACAAGCTAGGCAACTGGCCAAAAGGTCCCTGGAAGCCATAGGTTGGAAAGCATGGCTGCACCGGGCAGATGCCCACTCGCCTGCTTGGCTAAAACTACTCTCTCTCTCTCTCTCAAGAACACAAGAATAGCAACAAAACTAAAAAGATACCTTGGCCTGCATTCACACTAACTCCACACACACACGCACGCACGCACGCACGCACGCACGCACACAATTTGAATGCTGAACCACACCCAACTGGACCCGAGGCGAGGGCCCTGACCAAACTATTCTATTTTCCCAACAGAGGGTCTCAGGTTCTTAAGAAGGGGTGGAGCTTTTTTCCAGAAACAACTGAGGCATGCACAGTTCTTTGGGGTCTTTGCACGTGGTTCATAATGAGGCTACCAAGGTACATTTCTACTCCTGGGGCAGGAATTTTAGCATGATAATATGTTACAATGAGGATATAGATAGTTGTAAGGGGTTATGGCAGCCATCTGGCACTGCTTCTGATCTTGTGGTTTTGATTCTATTTGTGTGAATTTTATGGAATATAAATTATATTTCAATAAAGCTGTTACACAAAAAGAAAGAAACATTTTCTTAAAGACTGAGAATGAAGCATGCTTTTGAAAATTATATCCTTCAAGTTACCCATTTGCTTAGTGATAATAATTTATAAAGCAGTTTTATATCTGTTATTTTATTTAATCTTTACAGCAAGTCCATGAAGTGAAAATTATTATTTCTGTTTTACAGAGAAAATAGACTCAGAGAAGTCAACTTATCTGGTCTTATAATAGGGAGAGCTCACCAAAACCAAATCTGATGTTTGGGTCTTTTAAAAAATTCCAAGTCATTTAATATTTTGTTAGTGAATGTCGTTCAATGGCTGTAATGTAACAGAAGTTCATTTCTCTCCCGTGAGAGAGTTCAAAGCAAATGTTACTTAGTGGTCGGGGATTCAGAGACCTAGACCCCTTTCCTCTGGGGTTTCACCATTCTCTAGGATTTCATCAGCATCTCATTGGCTGGCAGCAGGAGAAAGGACACACTGAGGGCTTTTTTAAAAGCCTTTGCCTGGGGAAGACGCACCTCGTCTCCTCACGTGCCGTTGCCTAGAATTGAGTCTCATGACCTCACTGCAGAGGTGACTGGGAAGTGTAGACTAGCTGTGGGCCCTGAAAGAAGAGGATAATGGATTTTGGTGAACAGCTAACAGTCTCTGCCACAGAAGTTGTAACATTGAAGAAAATTTGACTGCTACTTGTGATCTGAAATGGCAAGTTTAAAGTCACTTTATTTAATGCATTCTCATATTCTTGTAAAATTGATTGAGGATATAATTTTGCTAAGAAGAAGCAATCAGAAAGAAACCTAAACATTCATTCTAAGTTTCTAACTATGCTTATTACAAATGTGATACAAATCAAGTTCCTTTTTTCCATTTCCTGGGTAACCAGAAATTACGTGGCTCTAAGATGAAAATGCTCAAGCATTGACTGAATCACCACTTGTCTGTCATTTCACAGTTCAGCTCTGTCATTTATAAGCTATGCAATTTGAACTTGTTATTTAACATCTCTGAGTCTCAGATTCTCCAACCGTAGAAAAAGAATAATACACCTAAGTCTTCAAGAATTATTGGGAAGAGTAAATATACCTAGAGTAGTAGCTGATATAGTAGACATTTATTAAATGTTACTTTCATCTGCCCTTCCACATAAGGTCCTGTAAATCTCTGTTAGTGTATGGTGTGGTGATAAAGTTCTAAAACAATTAATTTACTTCTCTTATTCCCTCAGTATATTCTTTTTCAGATAAAATTTATTAATATGCATGACAATACTATATACTTTACTTCTTCTTTTTTCTCCCTTCTCCCTCTAAATAATTAACTCAGTGCATGTCCGATTCATGTGAGTACAGTTTCAATCCAGTGACAGTTTTAATCATATGAACTTGCACACGGGTCTTACTGAAAAGATCGGCACATGACTGTAGAGTACAACTCAGCTACTCTTATGATAGATCTCTGGCTGGTGGGTGTGTGGGAACTCATTTTGAGTTTCTTATTGTTTGCAGACAGGTTCTCTCCTTCATTTCATTGATGGAAGAAGAGAAGAGTATATTAGCTTTCTGTGCTATAGTTTTCACCTGCTTCACCCCTTCTCCCAAGAGAAACAGCAGAATGAAACTTTTGCTTCCCTTTGAATAAGCTGACAGGAGCAAGGGCAGTAAGATAAAAATTCTTATTAGATAACATAGGAAAGGTGATGATAGATGTTTCTGGAAAAGTTTTTTTTTTTTTTTTAATTTGGTTTTTCCAAAATTCCTTAACAGGCACGTGAAATAATGCATAATTACACGTGAGTAATGGGAAATCAACCTGAAGGCAAACTGATGAAACAAATCAGTGGTCCCTAAACATTGAAGGACTTATCAAATACTTAGGAAATGTCTTTCAATGCAGATACCCACTCACCATACCATACCTACTAAATCAGAATTTCTGAGCAGTGGACTCTAGGTTGAGAGCCCAAAGTTGTCATTTTCTTGTACTCATCATAATTTGAACCATTTGCAATTGTTAGTACTTGACAATATTTTACTTAAAAAAATGGCAACTTAGTATAGTTCAATCAAATATCAAGTCAGGTCACATGAGTTTAGTTTTTAAATTCCTCTGAGTAGTTTTTTGAAAAATACATATTTCCAGGTCTAGCCTTAGAATCACTGAATCAAAATTCTAAAATAAGGAGATTCTGTTGCTCTAGAACCTGCCAGAAACTATCCTAAGATATTATAAGTATCTTTCCATTTTCAAAGTTGAGGAAGTCTAGAAAACAAATATCATGGAGATTCCTCTGTAAATGAAGAGGAGGTATTAATGTTTCCTACATTTGGAATTAGAAAACAACTGTTTAAAAATCAAGTCCTTTTTATAAAGATCTGAAAATCTGGAAAATGAAACACTAAGGTGAAATTTTAAAATGTGTTTTATATTTATGTATTGAACCAGAGTACAATTTTTACTTTATAAAAAAGTTTTTCATATCTCACATGAATTTATGACCACAAACCTAAAGGAGCATACTTTCCATGGTAATTCTTAAAACTGCTCTTGCTTTGGAATTATATGTATGAGAATGTGTCTGGGGAAATTATATGTATGAATGTTTGGAATTATATATATTAGGCTGAGTATAGTCTGGTCTAACAGAAACCCAGGGTAGGTGACTGGCACAGTGGCCCCCTGAATGGCCCAATATTTATTTGACTCACCACGTTACAAAGTTTTGACCCTTGGTTCTCTGCTTCCTGCCTTCATTCTGTTTCCCCACACCCAATGCCTTTCTACACACACGTGCACCTCAGCCTAACATTATTTGTATATCCAGCTCTCTCTCTTTTGGATATTTCCCTTGACCTATATTTGTCCAAACACCTTTGGAATATCTATACTTGGATGTCCACAGAACTAGAAATAAATTTGCTTAAAACTGAAATTATTTGTGTAATGATAAGATACAACTCTCAGGTATGCACACCTGGAATACTTTTTACTTATCCATTACCCAATAGTTTATTGTTTCATTTTCTCATCCCCATCTCTGACAGTGATGTTGATAGGGTGTTGGTGGACTTACAGTGGCCAGTTAATATGCCTGAAAATGAATTAATTCAGTTTCATTAAAAAATATTTTAGTCTCATCTGGAATAAAGCAGTTTCAATTTGGGTAAATGTTTCATCACGTTCAGGTGTTCTGATGCTGTATCAGTGTACAGGTCAAAGCCCTGTTATCCAATCTCAAGCAAAGCTTTGTGAAAAGCCTTCAGTAGCCTGAGATCTTGGGAGTGGGTGTGGGGGAAAGTTCTCTTAATCCTTCTGTTATACATATTTCTTGAGCTTGCCTCTGAAGTAACCATCTGGGGATATGGAATGTAGAAGATTATGAATATGATTGACAGAACTGTGCTGGAATGTTTGTGGCCTTCTTCTTAAGATTACTGCTGAAAAAAAAAACAAAACAAAAGCAGAAACAAAAAACATCTCTGACCACCATGGTCCTTCTATGCTATTGGTGTTCAAGTGCTTGCTCTGTTGTGAGAGACATTTGTTGTTCTTTGGGCACTGCATGGGTGAGATGGGGTGAGGGGTACCACGTTCTGCTCAGGCACAGTCCTACCCTACACTTACCCATACTCTGTGTCATCTGGCACCCCATCCCATAGCCTCATCCTTCTTGGCTCCTCATTCTCTAATGTGCTGTCTTCTAGGGAGGCTTTCAAGATGGTGTAACTCTGACCACCTAAAATGATACATTCTCCATCCACTGGAAACTACGTGGCACTCCAGGCACAACTTCTCTTAATTTAGCTAATATCTCTCTATTTTCCCCACACCTCAGCAGCATCTAGGATATCAACCAGCATTATGATTCCACAAATTTTCTGATTGGAATTGAACCTGAGTTTTCTCCTTACTTGGCACAGATGAGAGAGCTGCAAGTGCTACTATTTTAGATTCCACATATCAGCGAAATCATGCAGTGTTTGTTTTTCTGTGCTTGGCTTATTTCACTTAGCGTAATGTCCTCCAGGTTCATCTGTGCTGCTGTAAGTGGCAGGATCTCCTTCTTTTTAAAGGCTGGATAATATTCTATTGAATATGTATTCCAAAATTTTTTATCCATTCATCCATCAACAGACACTTAGGTTGTTTCCATACCTTGGCCATTGTGAATGATGTTGCAACAAACATGAGAGCACAGAGATCTTTTCAAGGTACTGACTTTACTTCCTTTCAGTATATACCCAGAAGAGAGACTGATGGACCACATGTGTTCTATTTTTAAATTTTTGAGGAACCTGCATACTGTTTTCCATACCCGGTATACCAATTTATTTTCCCACCAACAGTATACAAAAAGTATCTTTTCTCCACACCCTATCCAACACTTATCTCTTGTTTTTGGATAATGGCCATCCTGACAGGTGCGAGGTGATATTCTGTGGTTTTGATTTGCATTTCCAAGATGATTAGTGATATTGAGCACATTTTCATACACCTGTTGGCCATTTGTATCTCTTCTTTGGAAAAGATGTATATTCAGGTTGTTTGACCATTTTTAAATCAGATTGTTTTTTGTTTGTTTTTGTCATTGTTCAGTGTGTGCACACACACGTGTGTTTTACTATTGAGTTGTGCGAGTTCTTTATATATTTTGGATATCAACCCTTTATCAGATATATGGTTTGCAAGTATTTTCTCCCAGTCTATCTTTTCATTTTGTCAATTGTCTCCTTTGCTATGCAGAAGATTTTTGGTTTGACACAGTTCCACTTTTTAATTTTTTCCTTTCATTGCTTGAGCTATTGGTGTCCTATCCAAAAAGTCATTGCCAAGACCAGTGTCAAGGAGCTTTCCTCCTATATTTTCTTCTAAAATTTTTATAAATTTAGGTCTTACATTTAAAGCTTTAATCTATTTTAAGTTGTTTTCTTGTGTGTGTATATTGTAAGATAAGGGCCCAATTTTATTCTTTTGCATGTGGATATCCATTTTTTCTAACACTATTTATTGAAGAAACTATCTTTCAGCATTGTGTATTTTTGTCCCCTTTTTAAAGATCAGTTGAATTGCATATGTGTGTTTATTTCTAGGCTTTCTATTCTATTCCACTGGTCTTTGTTTGTGTACTTATGCCAGTACCATACTGTTTTTATTACCATAGCTTTGTAATATTATCTGAAATGAGAGCATGTGATGGCTCTATTTTGTTCTTTTTGTTCAAGATTGCTTTGGCTATTCATGGTGTTCTGTGGTTTCATAACATTTTTAGAATCTTTTTAAAAAAATTTCTGTGAAAAATACCATTGGATTTTTATAGGGATTGCATTGAATTTGTATATCACTTTGGGGAGTATGGACACTTACCAATATTAATTCTTCCAATCCATGAACATGGGATATCTTTCTATTTTTTTTTTTTTTTGTCATTTTCAATTTCTTTCATCAGTGCTTTATAGTTTTTAGTATACAGATCTTTCATCTCTATGGTTAAATTTATTAGGCATTTTATTCTTTTTTATGCTATTTTAAACAGGATTGTTTTCTTGGTTTCCTTTTTGGATAGATCATTGTTGGTGTGAAGAAACACAGTTATTTTTGAACATTGACTTTGTATCCTGCAACTTTACAGAATTTGTGAATTAGTTCTAACAATTTTTTATGGAATCTTTAGGGTTTTATACATGAAGAATCATGTCACCTGCAAACAGTCATAAGTTTACTTTTTCTGTTTTTATTTGGATGCCTTTTATTTCTTTTTCCTGTTTGATTGCTCTGACTAGAACTTCAAGTACTATTTTGAAAAGAAATGGCAAGAAGGGCATCCTTGCCTTATAGGAAACGTTCGAGGAAAAGTTTTCAGTTTTTCCCATTGATTATGATGTTAACTGTGGGCTTTTCATAAGTGGACTTTATTGTATTGAGGAAATTTTCTTCTATACCTATTTTGTTGAAAGTTTTTATCATGAATGGATGTTAAAGTTTGTCAATATCTTCTCTGCACCTGTTGAAATGAACATGTGATTTTATCTTTCTGTTAATGTGGTATAGCACAGTGATTCATTGGCATATATTAAATCAGCATTGCATCTCATTGATACAAGCCATATGGTTGTGGGGTATAATCTTTTTGATGTGTTGTTGAATTTGGTTTGCTAATATCTTATTGAGAACTTTTGCAAATATGTTCATCAGAGATACTGGCCTGTAGTTATCTTTTGTTCTGGTATCTTTGGCTGTGATATTAGGGTGATGTTGGCACCATAAATATTTGGAAGCATTATCTTCTCTTTTATTTTCTGGAAAAGTTCAAGAAGAATTAGTATTAGTTCCTCTTTAAAGGTTTGGTATAATTTAATTATGAAGCCATTTGGTCCTGGGCTTTTTTGTTGTTGTTGGAAAGTTTCTGATTACTACTTTAGTCTCGTAATTTGTTAATTTTTTGTTCAGGCTTTCTATTCCTTGTCCATTTTTCTTGGTAGGTTGTACATTTCTAGGAATTGATCCATTTCCTTAGGTTATACAGTCTGTTGGTATGTAATTGTTCATAACAGTTTCTTTTCTTATACTCCTTTTTATTTTTGAGGCATCTGTTGATTTTGTCTCAATGTTCTATCCATTATTGAAATTGGGGCATTGCCATCTCTTACTATTATTGTATTGCTTTCTATTTCTCCTTTCAAATAGGTCAATATTTGTTTGATATACTTAGGTGCTCTGGTGTGTGTTTCATAATTGTTACATTTCCCTGTTGAATTGACCCTTTTATCGTTATGTTGTGAATTTCTAGAAACAGCTTTTGCCTTACAGTCTATTTTGCCTAATATAACAATAGCAATAACTTCTTTCTTTGTTTACCATTTGCATATAATATCCTTTTCCAACCCTTCCCTTTCAGTCCATGAGTGTCTTTTAGTCTAAAAAGAGTTTCTTGCCATTTGCAGCAGCATGGATGAACTTAGAGAAAATTATGTTAGGCCAAATAAGCCAGGTGCCCAAAGAGAAATACTACATCTCCTCACTTATAAGGGGTAGCTAAAAAATAAATAAATAAATAAATAAATAAATAAATAAATAAATAAATAAATAAATAAATAAAGATACAATAATCACAATAATATGTTGAACTATCAAATGAATAGAACAGAGCTGAGGTTACCAGAAGTGGGAAAAGGAATATGGGAGGGGAATAATGAAAGTAAATTGGTAAAGGGCCACAAAAATTGATTACATTGAATAATGTTGAATATGCTAATTACCCTGATTTGAACCTTACATATTGCACACAGGTATTGATATTCAATGCTGTACCCCACATATATGGACAATCAACTATGATTCAATTAAAAAATAAATAAATAAAAATATTATGAGTGTTTTGCAGACAGCATACAATTGGATCTTGTTTTTATTCATTGATCCACTCTGTATCTATTTATTAGGGAGTTTAGTCCATTTACATTTAAAGTAATTATTGATAAGGAAAGTATTATTGTCATTTTGTTAATTGTTTTCTGTTTGTCTTGTAGTTGTTTTGTTCTTTCTCTCTCTTGCTGTAATCTTCTGTGTTTCATCTTTTGCACTGATAAGTTTTGATTCTAATTATCTTCTTTTGGCTACCAAGGGTGTACATAGAATGTCTTTCAGTAATAACAGTCTATTTAAAGTTGATAACAACTTAACTTTCCTTGCGTACAAGAATTCTCTTCTTTTACCTCCTATCCCCTTACATTATGTGTTATTGCTGTCACAATTTACATCTATTTACATTATATATCTATAAACTTAATTATAATGTTTTTTGATACTTTTATCTTTTCATTTTTATAGTAGAATTAAAAGCAATTTAACTTCCACCATTATAGTAACACAATATTCCATTTTGTCTATATATTTACGTTTACTCTTTAGTGGCCTTTCATTTCAAGTTGAAGAACTCCATTTAGCATTTCTTTTAAGGTAGGTCTTGTATTGATAAACCCCCTCAACTTTTGTTTACTTGAGAAAATGTTTATCTCTTCTTCATTTTTAAGAACATTTTTGCTATGTATAGTATTCTTGGTTGGTAGGTTTTTTCTCTGAGCACTTTGAATATATCATTCCACTTCATTTTTCCCTGCAAGGTCTCTGCTGAAAAACCCATTGATTGTGTAGTAGAAATTCCCATGTGGATAACAAGTTTTGTCTCGCTGCCCCTCAAAATTCTCTGTCTTTAACTTTTGACAATTATAATGTTTCCTGGTGCGGGTCTCTTTGTATTTATCTTATTGGGTGCCTTTTGGGATTCTTGAATCTGGTTATTTATTTTCTACCCCAGGTTGGGAAGATTTTTAGTCATTATTTCTTTGAATAAGCTTTCTTTTCACTTTCTCTTTCTCTTCTCCTTTTAGATTCCCAAAACGTGTATTTGGCCCACTTGACGGTGTTCCATAGGTCCCTCAAGCTATCTTTAGATTTTTTATTCTTTTCTTTTTGATTTTCTGAATGATTTCAATGACTTGTGTTTGAGTTTGCTGATCCTTTCTTACACTTGATCTAATCTATTGAAATCTTCTATTGAATTTTCAGTTTAGTTATTGTATTTTTCAGCTCTATGATTTCTGTTTGGTGCTTTTAAAATATTTTCTGTCTCTTTTTTGAAAATCTCACTTTATTCATGCAGTGCTGTCCTGTCCTCCATGAACATCTGTATGGCCATTATATTTTGTTTTGCTGCTGCTGCTGTTGTTGTTGTTGTTGTTGTTGTCGGCAGCTGGCTGGTACAGGAATCTGAGCCTTTGACTTTGGTGTTATAATACTGTTCTCTAACCATCTGAACTAACAGGCCAGCCCATCTTCATGGCCATTATTTTGAATTATCTGTCAGGTAAATCACTTAACTTCATTTCATTAGGGTCAGTTTTCTTTTGTTTAGAACTTCCTTTTTGTTGTTGTTGTTGTTGTTGTTTCCCCCCTTGACTCTCTGTGTTGTTTTGTGCTTTAGATAAAACAGTCACCTCTCCCAGTCTTGTCAGACTGGCCTTGTGTAGGAGATGAACCTCACCAATTTGCTCATCCAGTGAAACTGAGTGCCTTTCAAATTTTGTACTTGTCCAAACTGCCATCTTCGTTGTTAGTGGCCCCCAGAATATTAGAGTGTGTCAAGTCATACCAGTGCCCTGAGGCAGGAAAGATAGAAGCCAGTAAGTAAAAAAAATATGGAAAATTTGGCATGATATATGTGTGTTCCTGTTTCTTTTCTCCTTGGGGAGAAGATGATAAATGGAGTGTATCACCCACTAGCTGTGCACTGAGCCAGGGAGAGAGTCTGTGGCAAATGCCTGCACTCTTGTTAAGACTGCACACTCTTTCAAATTATTTCTTTGATCTTTGTCACTCTCAGGGACCTAGCAAATGTTCAGTCCTATCAGCTCTCAGAGATAGGTGGGTTAGATGGAGGCTTGGTTCTATTTCTAGAATGAACCAGGTGAGGAGCTATGTGAGAAGTTCCCACATGCCCATTCAGGCTCACAAAGAACAATAAATTGCCTGAAAAGGGGTGCTAGGGTAGATTGGTTAGAAGGAAATGAAATGGTGGTCAGAGAGTGGGAAGTTCAAGGAAGTTATTCTGAATGTATTGAGAAACAATGTAGTCTAGTCAATCTGTGCTTGAATGCACAGATTTCAGAGCCAAATTGTCTAGCTTCAAATCTCAACTCAGTCATTGAACTGCAGTCAAATTACTCATTTTTGTGTTTCTGTTTCTTCACTTGTAAAATGAAGATAATGTTATCTACGAGATAGAGGTGTTAGGAATAAATGAGTTAAAATATGTTAAAAGGCATAAGGCTGGCTTGTTAGCTCTTTTGGTTAGAGTGCAGCCTTATAACACCTAGGTCATGGGTTCAGATCCCTGAATGGCCAGCCACAAAAAAATAAATAAATAAAATAAAAGAGGCACAGAATATTACCTGTTAATAACAGATACAACGTAAGTGTTAGATGCTATTAATATTGATGATAAGTCAAACTCTAAACAGCATGTTTAAAATTTTGTAAAAAGAAAATCTTGTATTTTAAGAAAACATTGAAGTTTTGCTGTGTGGGATTTCATATGACCCTTTACTCTGTTTTCTTATAAATTTAAATCTATTTTTCTTGACAATACATTTGGAGTTTGATTTTTTTTTTTTAAATAATGGAAGCATCTCCACTTCATGAAAATTTCTTCACCCATCTTTTAACTGTTTCAATGTATTAAAACAGATTTAGATTTTGTTGGAATTTCTCCTGTGTAGCTCTCAAATTTTACTTTTTATCTCCTTTCTGATTTTAACTGTTCAGTAAATTTGCCTGAAGCCAAATGACAAAAATGACAGGTGAAAGCAAGAGAAAATTACAGTCTAAATAATTGTATAGCAAAGAACAATATTTTCTCTCCTTTTTCAGAGTACTATAAAAAGGTTGACATTCTTTAACATTCATTATCTTATTAGAGTCTCACAACAAGAGTTAAGTGTCTAAATAGCAAGGTGGGAAACTAAACTTGTTTATTTTTCTATATACTTGATGCTAGCTTTGGCAAATCACGAAATAGGCATATATTTAATTATTATTGTAATGAACTTAAAAAGTAATAATTGAGCATCTTTACATGCTAAGCATTAGAGATACAATGAATAGGCTACCATATTATTATCATTTTTAAAAAATGATAACAAAAGTGACCCTGATATAATTTTTATAAGGAGAAGGATGACTTTCATTTGCTAATAATAATGATTGAGTAAAATTGTACTGGATGATTCCATCACCTAAAGTAATCAAATAAATTCTTAAGGGAAATATTTCAATAGACAATGAACATTGTTCATAGCCAGATTCAAGACTGTGCTGCTGCTTCTGCTGAGCAACAAAAGAAGAAATTCTCAGTGTGCATAACTTGCTCAAAGTTAACATTTTGTCTTTTCTTTCTGAAAAATAACTACTGAAAAGGATTTCATATTTATTTAAAATTCACCTTCATGTTGTGTTCTGATTTCAAAGTTTATGAAAAGGAAAATTTACTTGAAAAATTCAAATCACATCTAATGTCTTCTATTCTGCCTTTAATATTCATAAAGGCAGTTTGATATGACTCTTGCATGACTCCAAATGGGGGTCAGAAAAACCAGTATTAATAAAATAATATGATGAAAGACATTCTAGCATCATATTCAATTTAGTGAATAGTATTTGTGGTTACTTTCACTTTTCCATGACTCACCAAGCATCACTGGAGAAAGAACTGAAGTAAGAACATGAGATGAGATATGAACTGTTGGTATTATATTCTAATTACATCCCCATCAAAATTCAGGAAGAAAAGAAAATCTCTCTAGTCCTCAATTTCAAAATTTGTTTCCTTGGAAATATAAGTTGCTTTTAAACTCTTCTATATAAAATCTTTACCTTTTTAGTTTTCATCTTTGATATAATGATAGCTTAATATATTGACCACGTATTAAGTGCTTGTAACTGCATACCAATTTGCAAATTTAGTTCACTTAATATTCACAAAGCTCTATAGTATAGTGGCAGTATTTGTAGTTTTTAAAATGCATTTTGTAAAACATACTCATTTGATTTTGACCACAATCCTGTGAGAGAGAAAAAATAATTTTAATTTCACAAAGGAGACTGAGACTCAAAAAAAATTCCATTAATTTGTTCTAAGTCACACAGTTTGTAAGTGGCAGAGGTGAGACTCAAACTAAGTCTAGTATTCTAGATATTGTGAGTGTTTTACCACTATTTTTTTTTCATTTCCTATGCAACATTTTTTTATTGTTCATCATAAAAGTAACTGCACACGCTGCCACAAAGATTTAGAGTTATTTGTCTTTTCACATTTCTCTCTCCTAATTACATACAATATTGTTAATGGAATACTTTTCTATCATGCATTTAGACTGTAAGCTAGGAAAGCAGGAACCATGAGAATATTTTATTTACTGTGTACTTCCACGGCTGAGCACAGTGCTTGGCACCTAATAGACATTCAGACAATATTAATTTAAATCAATGTAATTTAACGTAATAAAAGTTAAGAGCTAATAAACATAATAAATGTTAAGAGCTCTGACTTGTACTTTATAGAACACTGCAAGAGTTAGATCAACAAAGAAATAATTGTATGTTGTTAAGAATCATTCATTTAATAAATATCTATGAGCCACTAATATGGAAGATTTAGAGGTAAACATAAGAGGTCTCTTGCTTCATGGAACATATATTCTGATGATAGATATTTACCTCATAAAAGAATTAATGTGTAATATATCAGTCAGAGATGAGTGCAAGATGAATTCTAAGGCAAGAGAAGAGGACAGATAATGAGAAGTATTTCAGGAGAGGTAGGTAATGATGTTTTGATTAACAGAGGTTCTCAGTGGGGGGACAGAAGTGAGATGAGGCTTGGCATGATGATGTTGGGGCTAATGCAACAATTAATGTGGGGGATATTATTCCAAGTTCACACGCCTGCTTCCCACTATGTCCACCATGGTGCTGAGAACCAATGGACAGAAAACAGAAGTGGCTGCTCTCTGTGAAAATTCAAGTTAGTAATTAACTCCCCTCATTTTTTAGAAAAAGGCACGTGAACACAAAGTTTTGTATGCACATAGCTCATCTCCTGCATTGGGATCAACTTACCTTAATTGTACCTACCTTTATGGAGACTATAAAGAGATACACATAGTTTCAAAAATTTTGCCCAACATTTTGATTAGGCCTCATTCCTTGAACTTGGCAATAGGACTGCTTCTTTGTATACCTGGTAATTTTCTGTTGGATGCCACATATTGTGCATTTTACCTTTTGAAGTTCTGAATATTCTTGCATTTTGAAAAATATTCTTAAATGCCCTGTGGTGCAATGAAGTTACTTGGAAACTAAGGCTTGATTTTAAGCACTGTTATATGGAGTATAGTAGCTTTTAGTCAAAGGCTAATTATTCTTCACTACTGAAGCAATAACTTTCTGAGTACTCTATTTGGTACTTCATGTATTATGAGGTGCGTCTTCTTTTGTTAGTGGGAAACAAACTATCCCACCTTTATGTAAACTCCAGGGATATGTTTATTCTACTTTTTTTAGATGTTTTTTTTTTTTCTCCACCTTGGATAATTCCTCACAGACTCATGCTGATCAGTCAGTATTCAACTGGTAGAATATTCAAAAGGTAACCTGCACAGTTCTCTTTGGCTCTTTCTGTGCTACTCTTCCCTCCAAGGCATTCTGGGTGTTCCTGTACACCCAATTCTACTTCATCATCTTAGAACCATCTCCCTGGATGCTGCCTCCTGGTGCCGTGGCTAGAAATATGTCAGGGAAAAAGCTCTAAGAAGGAAGACAACAGGGGTGATTATGGGGATCTTTCCCCTCTTGTATGATTATAATTGTGCACTGTGTGCTTGTGAAATAATATGAAATAATGGTTTTCAAACACTTTGTCTTTTTTAAAAATTTTTTCTTTTATGGTAGAAGGATTAATGTAGTTTTTATTCCATTTTGGCTAGAAGTAGAAGTTGACTAGTTGCCTCACAAGGTTTACAGGTTGCATTCAGGAGGTACAAAGTATAGCAGATTCAGTAAAAAACGTGTGTTGTCCACAGGCAAAAAAAGGCTGAAATAATAATTTGGAATTATACTTTGGAGAGTTTTGAGGTTTGGACCATGAAACTTTGACTCAATCTTTAAATGGTGGGGAGACAATGACAACTGGAACAGAAGAGTATCATGAAGAAAGCAATGATGTAGGAAGGCTAACTTAGTAGTAACATTCTGAATAAGAAACATATAGTGTGGGCCGAGCCCGTGGCGCACTCGGTAGCGTGCGGCGCTGGCGACGCTCCCGCCGCGGTTCGGATCCTATATAGGAATGACCGGTGCACTCACTGGCTGAGTACCAGTCACGAAAACGATACAAAAAAAAAAAAAAAGAAACATATAGTGTGCATGTATGTGTGTGTGTGTGTGTGTGTGTGTGTGTGTGTGTGTGTGTGTGTGTGTGTGTGTGCGCGCGCGCGCAAGATAGATATAAACACATAGAGATACAGATATCAGAATACATATAACACAGACACGTAGGATACCTACATAACACATATATAACATAACAAGCAAACAAAAATATATACAGGATAGTGCATAGAATAACATGTAGGATCCTCATCTGTTTTATCAGTACACATCATAATAAATATGTGCATCGAATGAATTACTGAGTAAACAAATGAATATCCTCTGACATACAGTTTATACAATGTCAGATGTATTCGTCCAAGAATCACGACCCCTTTTCTCCTACTAACAACACTCTAATGAACAAGGCATAGCACAGGGAGTTGAAAGTCATTGCGGATTCTAATATCATAGAATCAGGATTGTTGGTGTCGGTCAAGAATGGGAAGAGAAAATGAAACTGGAGCTACATTTCTCACAGAGACTTGGGTCATTTTTTCTTAACCAAAACAGGGCAGGGATAAAGAATTGGAAACAATATTAAACTATTTTTAACAGATAAATTTCTGGTTTATTTTTTTCTACATTTATGTGGTATTAAATATTGCAAAACTGTTGTATTATACTTTTTTTAAGATTTGAAGGATTCTGTAGAGTGATAAGTATATTTTTATGAGAGTGCTTCAAAAAGTTCATAGACAAATCAAAGGATAATATGAATCTTTCCACGAACTTTTTGAAGCATCCTCATAAATACTGGATATAATTATAACTAACACAATTTGCATTACATTTTAACTGCAATATGAGTACCTGATCTATCCTGGGGTATAGATATGGGTATCTGATCATCCTGGGATTCCCCACTCCTCATTTCTTCAGTTTAAGGAGAATTGATTCAAAGGTGAAACAAACTGTAGACTGTTAAAGGTGACAATACAGAGTCTGAATTTTTCTATGTGAAGAAAATATGTGAAACCATGAAAATATCCACATCCATTAAATTAATTTAAATGCTTTTTCTAGGGATGGCCCGTGGCTCACTTGGGAGAGTGAGGTGCTGATAATACCAAGGCCATGGGTTTGGATCCCTATATAGGGATGGCCGCTTAGCTCACTTGGGAGAGTGCGGTGCTGACAACACCAAGTCAAGGGTTAAGATCCCCTTACCGGTCATCTTTTAAAAAATAAAAATAATAAATAAATAAATGCTTTTTTTCTAAATTGATTCTGTATTCCTGAAATGAGGCCAATTATAGACCATACGGATATCAGTTTCTATGGTTAAAATGGAAATACATTGTCTGTTTTCTGCTTTTCCTAAGGATGTATCTTTCAGAAAATATCTGGGCATTTAAAACAGAGATAAACTTCAGATGAAGAGAAAGGAATTCCACTCAGGAGATTCAGAAAGAATAAAAATAAGAAAATATTTTTTATAGATGAGTACCATGTGCCAGGCAGCACTTTACATGCTTTGTCTTATGCTAGCCTCGTGCTGTCAGGTGTGTAGGTAGTATTAAGTTTTGGGCAAGTTACTTAACCTCTCTGGTTTTGATATACTCATCCATAACCATGCAGAAAGTAATATAAAACTCTTTAATATTGTCCTGGGAATTAGAATGTATAATCTCAATAAAATTCTTCAAGCAATTACCAGTATATAATAAGTATTTATTAAATGTTACCTCTAAACAATACTATTGTACTTCGCTATACAGTCACAGAAACTAAGTCAAAAGTTTTAAGGAACTTGCCCTAGTTTACCTCCCTAGAAAGTGGGATTCGAACTGTAGGGAAAAATACCTGTTATGTAGTTCATTGGCAGATATAAATCAATTAATTAAAGTACTTAACTGGACTACCTCGGAGAGAAGTAGGTTAGATGGCTGTAGGGGGCGGGCAGGACAAGCTGCATTTCAAGCTCAGTGTTGTAAAGCTTGGGGAAGACTCGGTTCTTCAGCAGGATTAGGGTTTGCACTTGAGTCTTCTCCATTCTTGGGTTACTGTCTCCAGCTCCTTCATCAAGTGCAGATACGTTTCCTCCTGCCAAGATGAAGCTAAACACTGCAAGGTAGTGGGAAGCCCCGCTCCTCTTTCCAGATCCTGGAGGAGAAAGGAGGTCAGGATTCCACAGCTACCTGGCTTGAGCTTTGGCACTGTTCTCCAGGACACATTAGATTCTACCTCGCTTGTACAGAATAAACTAAGATTTAGAATAATTTAAAGCAATTTCATTGATTCTAAAATTTAAAAATCATTTAATGCTTCAATTATGATATGTCTTTACCTTCACCTTGTTTTCTTTTTTTCTCATAGAAAGGAATCACTCAAAAGAAATTTCCAAAAAGAAAGATGTGAAAAGTTTGGAAATAATGTCAGCTATAACATCTATGGTTGAAATTTGTATCTTGGATCCTGGAAGAGAGCAAAGATTGTCATCTTCCTGTTGTTTGGTGTTCCTTGTGGAATGAGAGTTTAGGGAAGGAGACGCCTTGGCCCTAGAATTTCTGTGCTAGGGATCAATGACAAGAGGCCTCAACCAACATGAACCTCTTTGCCATGAGCTCCAGGCAAGAGAACGGAACTCAAAGAAGTCAGAAGTTTCTTCAACTGCCTCAGACTGTTTCCTTCTCCAGAGAGTGTTAACCCCTGCAATCTGAATAGATGTCACTGTTTAGAATTATTTCTCTCTCACTTTGGGAAGCAATTTTATCTGAATGTAGGTTTTTTAAAACTTATTTTAATAAACTATTCATCCTTCAAGCATTTTCTTTAAAAATTTGACCTATTGCTTTTAACTTTTTAAAATGCTACTGAGCTGAATTTATTTCTATTTTATCTTACTATTTTATTACTAAGAATATATTATTACATAATATTTTCTTTAATTAAAAAAAAAATTCCAGATGGTGATATTTCCATTTCTTATTTATTTTTAGCTTATATTCTAAAACTTTCTTTCCCTCATTTTCTAATTTGTATCTTCTAGATTGAGGTAGTTGTGACATACTTTTTATATAATTTCACCAAGTTAGCTTTTCTAGAGCCTCTTAAACAAATTTACACATTCTAAAATGTTATTAAGTTAATCACACCTATTTACCTTTAATTCTCATTCATGTATTTATATTAGCCAGCTGTACACTAGTATTCTCTTCACTAATAACTACTTGTTACTTTTAAACGTTTTCCTTATTTATTCCCTAAGTATATTACACCTTGCTTTATTCAGTCATTATGTTATCATTAAAAGTGAGAAGAAATGGTAAAAATAAGTTTAGTCTCTGTCCTAAAGAATGTCAAGACAGATTTCATGTGTTTACTCTTCATGGTGTCATAACCATCACTAGAAAGAGGCTGATAACTTAATATTCATTCACTTTTTGAATCTATTCAATCCAAAAGTCAAATTACCCATGGAAGAAAATTAAGCCTAGATCCACTATAAGCTCCATTATAGGGAGTTTGAATTTTCTTAGAAAATTCTATGGAGAGATACTGAAAGAAAGATCATTTGAATATCACATGGAATATCTTGTACACTGTGGGTTTGTAATATCTACCAATATTTATCTATCCATTTATCTGTTTTTATATAAAATTTACATAAAATATAAACCTTTTCCAATACCAAGTTGATAAATATTTATGGGATAAATATTTGACAGAAAAGCAGATTCCCAAGCAAGAAGTGTTAGTTCTTTCACCATACTTCTCCCTAGATACTAGACATTTGATAACAGGATAAAAATTGTTTTGTTTTGTTGTTTGTTTTTTACATATGGTTGAGGACTGTGTTGGATTGAATTGTCCCCCCAAAACTCACTGAAACTTGAATTGTGTTCCTCAAGTTTTATGTATTGGAAACTTAGCCCCCACTGAGACTGTTAAGAGGGTGGGAAATCCTATTATGGTAATTGAAAGGTGGAGCCTTGAAGAGGTGATTGAATTGTAGGACCATGCAGTAGTGAATGGATTAAAAATGGTGGTAAGGGGCATAGTTCTGATGCCTTTAACAGAAGAGGAGAGTCTGTTTTTCTCTCTCTCTGCTCTCTCTGCTTCCACCATCTTGCAATGTGAGACTTCTGAGTCACTGTCACCACCACTAGCTGGACTTTGGACTTCCTGACCTCAGAAACTATAAGCAATAAATTTCATTCTCTTTATAAATTGCTCAGTTCCAGATATTTTGTTATAAGAACAAAATGGACTAATACAGGAAATTGGTGGCAGAAGTGCGGTGTTGCTTATAACAAGTACTTGAAAATGTGGATGTGGCTTTGGAACTGGGTGTTAGGCCAAGGTTGGAGGAGCTTGGAGGACTCAGAAGAAGACAAAAAGACAAGGGAAAGTTTGGACTGTCTTAGAGACAGGTTACATGGTGGCAAGCAGAATACTGATAGAAATATGGACCATAAAACCCATTCTAAGGAGGTCTCACATAGAAATAAGGAGGAATTTATCGGAAACTGGGGCAAAGATCACCCTCACTGTGAACTGGCAAGGAATTTGGCTGCATTTTGTCCATGCAGCAAGAATTTGTGGAAGTTGAAACTTAGTTGTGAACCAGAGAATCTGGTGGAAGAAATTTCTAAGCAGCAAAGCATTAAGGAAGCTTTATGGCTACTTGCAAAAGCCTAAGCTGAGTTGTGCTGGCAAAGGCATGACATTAAACCAGAATTTAAAAGTGAAGCAGAGCATAAAGATTTGGAAAATTTGCAGCCTGGCCATGTGGTAGAGAAGAAGAGAGCATGCAATGGTGCAGCCCAGCAACTATTAGCTAAGAAGATTAGTACAAAAGAAAGGGATTATCAAGAGAAGGAAAAAAAAGGCCCTGAAGTCGTTGCAGAAGCCTCTGAGACCAACTCTTCCATTACAGGCCCAAAGGCCTATGGATACAGAATGGTCTTGGGGAACAGGCTTGAGGAGCACTCCATGTGTCCACTGCCCAGGACCACCTCTGGAAGCTGCTTCCAGCACCAGCTGCTTTGGCTACTCGAGCTTTAGGTAAGTTGGCCCCAGGTGTGGCTGGACTTGCAGCTTTGGAAAATACAAGCTAGAAGACTTGGCAGCATCCACATGGTGTTAGGTCTGCTGGCTTGCAGAATGCTAGAGGTGTGGAGGTTTGGGAATCTCCACCCAATTTCAAAGGATGTATGGAAAAGTCTGGGGGCACAGAAAAATATCTGTCATATGGGCAGAGTAACCACAGACAACCTTCGCTAGAGCAATGCTGAGTGGAAATGTGGTGTCAGAATTGCAGCAGAGACTCCATCAGTGCCATGTCTAGGGGAGCCATGAGAGCAGGAATGCCATGGAGACCCCAAAGCTGTGGAGCTACCAGAGTAGAATGACAACTGGGGGAGCTTTGAGAAATGCCTGTTCAGCTCCTTTGCTCATTTTTCAATTGGGTTACTTGTTTTTTTGCCGTAAAGTTGTTTGAGTTCCTTGTACATTCTGGATATTAATCCTTTCTCAGATGTATATTTTGCAAATATTTCCTCCCACTCTGTTGGTTGTCTTTTCACTCTGCTAATTGTTTCTTTTGTTGTGCAGAAGCTTTTTAGTTTGATATAATCCCATTTGTTAATTTTTCCTTTGGTTGCCTGTGCTTTGGGGTCATACTCATGAAGTCTGTGTCCAGTCCTACTTCCTGGAGTGTTTCTCCTATGTTTTCTTTAAGACGTTTTATTGTTTCAGGGTGTATATTTAATTCTTTCATCCATTTTATGTAGATTTTGGTATATGGTGAGAGGTATGGGTCTAGTTTCATTCTCCTGCATATTGGTATCCAGTTATCCCAGCACCATTTGCTGAAGAGGCAGTCTCTTCCCCAGTGTATAGATTTGGTGCCTTTGTCAAAGATCAGATGACTGTAAGTAAATGGGTTGATTTCTGGGTTCTCTATTCTATCCCATTGATCCATGTGTCTGTTTTTATGCCAGTACCATGCTGTTTGGTTTATTATAGCTTTGTAGTATAGTTTAAAGTCAGGTAGTGTTATGCCTCCAGCTTTATTTTATTTTTTATTTTTTTGCTCAGAAATGGCTTTTCATGGTCTTGATAAATTCTGGTGAGGTTGTGGAGAAAAGGGAACTCTCACACCCTCATACACTGTTGGTGGGACTGCAAAATGGTACAGCCTTTATGTAAAAATGTATGAAGTTTCCTCAAACAATCACAGATAGATCTACCATATGACCCAGCTATTCCAGTACTGGGAATATACCCAGAGGAATGGAAATCATTATGTTGAAGGGATACCTGTACACTAATGTTTATTGTAGCACTGTTTACAATAGCCAAGAGTTGGAACCAGCCCAAATGTCCATCATCAGATGAGTGGATAAGGAAACTGTGGTATACCTACACGATGGAATACTACTTTGCTATAAAAAAGAATGAAATTTTACCATTTTCAGCAACATGGATGGGCTTAGAAAACATTATATTAAGTGAAATATATCAGGCACAGAAAGAGAAATACCATATGTTCTCACTTATTGTGGGAGCTAAAAACCAATCAGTCAATAAATATACAAATAAATGGGGGGCAGGAGAAAACACAACAATCACAACAATTCCTTGAACTTGTTAAGACAAGCGAACAGATATGATATTGATGGGGGGTTGGGGGGAGAGAGAGGAGAAAAAGGAATTGGTAAATGGACACAAAAATCAACTCTATTGTATAGTGATAAAGTAAAAAAAAATTAAAAACACATAATGATATGGTACAGAAAAGAATGCAGTGAAATTTTATCTTGATCAGTCACGTGAAATGAGCTCTATGAATACAAGAGATGGAGAATTCATTTCATTTCTGTATTTTTAAAGGCTGGGAAGCCTAAAACATAGACCAAATTACTAAATATGTAAACAAAAAAACAAAAACATCCCACAATATTTCCTAATGTCTACCAGAGGTCAGCCAACTACCATCCTTGCTGTCAATTTTGTATAAAGATTAGTGAAACGCAGCCACGTTCATTCCTTAGTATATTGCCTAGGGCTGCTTTTGTGCTCAATGGCAAAGTTGAATAGCTTTACAGAGAGGGTGTAGCTCATAAAGCTTAAAATATGTAGTATCTGGCCCTTCATAAGAAAAACTTTGCTCACTCCTGGTCTAGACAATCTTAAGTCATAAATGAAGAAAGAGTAACTATTTACTGAAAATTTATTATGTGTCAGCCTTTATGCCAGGCTATATTTCTTCATTTAATTCTCACAACCATCATGTGAAACAGCGATTATTATCTTAAATCTACATATAAGGAAGTTGATACTCAAGAAAGCCAAGGAACTGACCTAAGATTACAGTGCTAGCCAGCAAGAGATTCAGGATTCCAGCACTTTTCATTGTTGTTATTGTTATTATTTGTTTATCTTCAAAGCTAATGATCTTTGTACTAAGCTACACTAGTTCCCAGAAATTCATGAAAACCAACTGCATAGGCTAAGTCACATACATAGAGGGAAGAAAATGTAGCTTTCTTTAAATAAAAAAGAGCTTCAAGAAAAGTGGACTTATACCCAGAAACCATGAGATGCCAAAAGAGAAATAGTGATCATTTTTCTTTTGGCAGTGAATGTTTACCAATCCATGATCAGCTCACTACATTTAGTATTGAGCCAATGACCAGCAAAACACTAACCCTAATCCTTACTGGAAGAATTTAACTTACTTTCAGAGCAAGATGTTGCTTCCAGAGTTTCCTCACTGACTTGCAATGCATGTCACAGACATTAAAGTGAATACAGATATCACAGTTTATTATGTCAGCCTATATGTTGGAAGAAGTTCTGAACTTTCTTTATATATACTATCAACTTCCATTTCCTGAAACACTTTTAGCCTCTTTTAATTTTTTAAAAAAATTTCTCATTCAGTACTTCTCCTGATAACTAAATGCCACCTTTTTTTTTTTAAACTAGCAAAGCACATTTATATTGAAATAGAGTATAAATATTCAACACAAATAACCAAGGGGCTTCCCTTACATATTTGTGTCATCTTTCCTCCTTTTGGGACAATTAATCTCAATAATCCAACTAATACTCTCTCATACATGTTTATTGATAAATTCACCCAATGCCACAGCATTTACCTAAGAATTTGGCCATCTGTGGGAACTGGAAGAGTCCAAAAGATGAGTTTAGTTTAATCAGGAAGAATTATAACTCTAGCAAGAAGAGCACAGAGTCTGTATTGGGGCTTTAAATGATTGAAGTGGGAAATTATAAAGTCTTCTTTATGAGGAGTGTTTTAATATTATGGTATTATTATTAGTAAAGTAACAAAGCAAAGTTTAAAATATACTGAAAGAAAAACTACGTAAATAGATTTCTATTGAAAAGATATTTTGTATGTGGAAATCATATGAAGGTACTTCAAAAAGTTCATGGAAACATTCATATTATCTTTTAATTCTATTTTTTTATGAACCTTTTAAAGTACCCATAAAATATATATATATATATATACACATATATAATAATTTGTGTGTGTATGTAATTTGGAAATTATATATGTACACAAAGATTGCCTCTGTTTGCTAATATTATAGATGGTTTTTGTATTTTTTAAATTTCATTTTATTCTAGTTCATTTATAATGAACATGTAATACTTGTATAATAAAAGAAAAACTAATAGTTTTAAAAGTATTTATCATAATTCCACTTTAGCCAAGACACACACACACATGCACAATTTATACACATTATATGTTATTATATATATATATATGCATGTATATATACATATCATGTGTATATATGTATATGAAATACATAAAGCAATTGTTTCTACATATTGAATATCAGATAGTACAGAACTGTGAATTATGGTGAAAAAAGAAAAGAAAATGGTTCCTGGGGAATCTGTGAACTGAATGAAGATTCCGAAATACTTACAATATTGAGATACATAGAATCTGAATAGCTAAAGAGATATATTTTGCTGAGTAACACGGTTATTTCAGTTGACACTGAAAGAAACATAGGAGTAGGAATTTTCTACCTCTACAGTAATGGTCACTCTAGGATAGCCTATCAAATTTCATACAAAAAATTCAAAAGAATAAGAAAAAATGACCAGGAAATTAATTGCCTGTGAGAAAAACACACAAATGAAACAAACAAAAACCAAACTCAACCTTCTCTAACGGAAGACAATTAAATTCAGAGTCTCACTCACCAAGTGTCCACAATGTCTGGCACACAATAAAATAAAATTTTCGATGTGAAATGAAGCAGGAAAATATGACACATAACTGAAGGAAGAAGGCAGTCAATGAAAAAAACCCTGAGAGATGATCCAGATGTTGAAATTAGCAGACAATAATTTTAAATTAGCTAATACAAATATTTTCAAGGACTTAAAGAAAAAATTGTCATAATGAATGGACAGTTGAGCATATGGGGGAATATTAGCAGAGAAACAGAGACTATAGGAAGATTCAAATAGAAATTCTAAAAATGAAAAATTTGTGAAATAAAAAATCCACTGGATAGCTTTAACATAAGATTGGGTATTGGAGAAAAAGCACTGATAAACCTAAACAGTGATCAATAGACCTTATCCTCACTAAAGAACAGAAGAAAAATTAAAAGTAAAGCATCAGTAATATGTAGGATACTATTATGCAGTATAGCATATGTGTTATTGGCATTCAAGAAAAAGGAGAAAAATAAAAAGATTTGGGCCTAAAGTATATTTAAAGTAATAACAGTTAAGAAATCACACAAATTTACTAAGAAAAATACAAACTTATAAATCCAAAAAGCATATTGAACCCCAATTATAAATATGAAGAAAAATACTCCTAGATATAGCACAGTCAAACTTATAAAAGCCAAAGATAAAAGGAAAATTTTGAAAACAGCCAGTGAGAGAAGATATATTATGTAAATATACAGGAGAAAAAAACCCCATGAAAATGACAACAGACCTTTTATGAGAAATAATGCAGTTAGAAGATAATGAAATATAATCATTAAAGTGTTGAAGTAGGGGCAGTTATCAACTAGGATTGAATGTGCAGTGTAAATATCCTTAAACTGTGAGGGCAAATTTAAGACAACTTACAGATAAAGGAAAATTGAAATAATTGTTTGCTAACAAATATACAGTATAAGAAATATTAAAGGGTTGTATTTTCACGGAAAGGCATTCACACCTTATGAAAACCTGGATATACATAATGAAATAAAAAGCACCAGAAATAGTGAATATGTGAATAAATTAAAAAACTACATTTTTTTCTCTTAATTTCTTTAAAGACCTAACGACTGTCTAAAACAAAAATTGTAACAATTGTAATAGGGTTTATAACATACATACAGTAATATATTTGACAATAGCACAAGTATAGGGGGTTGAAGCAAACAATACAATTGCCAGATTCTTGCATTTCTTGTGAACTGGCACAATATCAATTCTAAGTAGACTGTGAAAATTAAGTGTGCATATTGCAATCTTAGAGCAACCAATAAAATATAAAACAAAAAGGTAGATCTGAAAACCCAAAAGAGAGATTACAATAGAATACTAATAAACATTTTGATTTATTAGATTATTAGATGACAAAAAGGAAGTCCAGACCATAAAAAAAAAAAAGGATGAACATCTGTTGAATGAACATCTGGAATGAACAAAGAAATAAATAAAAAGTAAACAAAATGGTAGTTCGAAGCCCAAACACATCAATAGTTATAAGTAGAAATGACCTTAAAACTTCAATTGTAAGGCAAAGTTTGTCTTAAAAACAGCATGACCCCAGAGCTATAGGCTATCTAAATCAATGCTTTGTTTTATAAAACAGTCATAACCCAAATGCCAAAACCTGATAAAGATTTTACAAGAAAAGAATATCCCAAAATATGTCATTTGTATAAATGCTAAAATCCTCAGAAAAAAATTAGCAAATCAAATACAGTATTTTTTTAAATGGATAATAACATTATTATCAACTGGTATTTTATTCAGAAATTCAAAGCTGTTTTAAGTTTCAAAAAATTCAATTAAGGATACTTACTGTATTACAAGAATAAAGGAGAAAAGTAACTATGATGTTCTCAACAGATGAAGGAAAAATATTTGGTAAACTAATACCCCATTTTTGATCAAAAAAAAATTCTCAAAGGAGGTTAGTGACAGGAGTATTCTGAAATTCACCTTGGAAAGACAGAACTCACAAGGTAGAGAATCATAAAAATGTAGGGAAGGTGTCTGAGAGATACTCAATGGCCACTATTCCAGTCAAATGATAGATGTATCCTATTCCAGTCAAATTATCAATCAAATGTGAGGGTGGAATAAAGACATTTTCAGACATGCAAAAAAAAAAAGTAGTTCTTAGCAAATTAGGAATAAATGGGAAATTTCTCAGCCTAATTAAGAATATCTATGACAAACCTAGAGATAATAATATATTTAATCATAAAATACTAAATAACATGTTCCCCTCAGAACAGGGCCAAAGGGAGAATGGACATTTTCACTACTTATATTGAAAATTGTACTGGCTGTCATAGCCAGTGAGTACAACAAAGCAAAAAAATAAAAAGTAAAATAAGAGAAGACATAAAAATGGGAAAGAAGTAAATTTTTTCTATTCACAAAAGCTATGATTAAATATGTATAGAAGTCTTTGTCTGTGAAGAACCAGAAAGTAAATACTCAGGCCTTGCAGGCCATATGGTCTTTACTGTAACTACCCAACTCTGTTGCAGTGCTAAAGCAACCATAGAGTATATGTAAATAAGTGGGCATGTCTGTGTTTCAATAAAACTTTATTTACAAAAATAAGCAGTGGGCTGGATTTGTCCTGCCTTACCACAGTTTTTCAATCTTTGATCTAACGAGTCTACCAAACAACTATTAAATCTACTAAGCAAATTTATAAAGATCACAAGATATAAGAATTAAAATGTATCTATTTTGGTATAATAGAAGGAAAAACTGAAAATAAAATTTTAAAAATTTCCATTGATGACATCACTAAATATATCATACAGATAGAAATGCATTTTTTTTAAAAGTTAAAGCCCTCTGCATTGAAAACTGAAAATCACTGCAGAAAATTTTTAAAAGATAAATAAATGGAGAGCTACACCATTTTTCTGGTTAGTTAACTAAATATTTTTAAGGTGTCAGTTCTCCCCAAATTGATTTATAAATTTATTGGAACCCCAAACACAAATTCAGAGGCATTAAAAAAATAGAAATGGACAAGCTATTTCAAAATTTAAAAAATTAAATCCCAGTGGACCTAGAAGAGCCAAGACAATCATTTAAAAGAAGCACATGTTGGGAGATTTATACTTTTTTATCCAATTTTCAAGAATTACTATAAATCTTCACTAATCAAGGCAATATGATATTGGCATAGATAATAAAGAAACAGAATCCAGAAAAAAACTCACAGATATATGAGACACACGTATGATCAATTGATTTTTGACAAAGACACCAATACAATTACAGTGACAGAAATTAGTCTTTCATTTGTTAATGGCTGGAACAAATGGATATCCATATGGAATAAAAAGACACTTAACCCTTACCTCACAGTTCTAGATAGTAATATATATCTAAATATAGAAGCTTAATATATAATACTTGTAGAATAAAATGTAGGAGATTATCTTTATGAATTTTGGATAGGCAAAGGTATTTTGGACAACAAACAGAAAGCAATAATCATAAAATAAAAACAATAAATGTTATATTGTCAAAAATACAAACATCTGCCCATGAAAAGACACAATCAAGAAAACGAATAAGCAAGCCATATTTGCACTACATATATCTGACAAAGGACTTACATGTAGAGCACATACATGACAGAAACAGTTTTTAAAAAGAGCTAAAGAATTGAATACTTAGTTTACAAAGGAAGATATAGGAATGGTTAATAAATATATAAAAAATACTCAACATCATCAAACACCAGGGAAATACTAATTAAAACCATAATGAAATCACAATGCACATTAGAATGGCTAAAATTAAGAATACTGACAATATCAAGTATTGATAATGTTGTAGAGAAACTGGAACTCTCATACGTTAAAAATAATAATTTATTATTATTTTTTAGCTCTGTTAGAAACAATGACATACCAATTGTAATGAGCATATCTAAATATCATTCTTCATCGAAAGGAGCCAGGGTTACTTGAAGGGCTAGAGCAGGGGACATATAAATTGAATCTGGAACATCTTGTTGCAGCAGAAAGTAAAGAAGTGCATAAAAAATGATGAGACTGTGACAAAGTGACACAGGAGTCAGTTGGAAGGGATTCCTGCTAGCCAGATCTTGAAGAATTTGAATGTGGAGATAAATAGTGATAGTAAAAACTATAGCCCATTTTATAAAATAAGAATTAGTTAGCCCCCCCACATATATATGTATATATAAAGTAAACAGATAAATAGCTGGCGGAAAGAAAAAGCTCTTAACAGTAGAATGAGTGCTAATAAGTATATAATAGTAAAGTCAGGAAATCATCAATAGATGATAAAACTAATGAGTAAAGATTTGAATACAAACAGCAAACTTGCATCATCTCAAAGTATCTTCACACATATTACTCATTAATAAAAAGGGGAGAATAGAAAATTTACAATAGAAAAGCCTCAGGGTTACCCTTTTCACCAAGTGATAAAAGCTAATATTAAAGTAATATCAAAATAAAAGCTAATATTAAGTAATATCAAAATGGGGAGAAACTGACATCATAGGCCTCCTTGCATGATGCATTTAGAAGAACATCGAATTACTTCAGTGATATTCTTCACCAAATAATACATAATCTGATTCTAAGGAAATATCAGACAATGATCATTCTACAAAATAACTGCCTGTACACCACAGAAATGTCAAGGTCAAGAAAGATTAAGAAAGGCTAAGGAACTGTTCCACATTAAAAGGTGACAAGAGATTTGACAACTAAATGCAATATATGATCCTGAAAGGAATCCTGTTCTGTAGAAAAAAATACTATAAAGGACATTACTGAAACAATTTTAAAAAATTTGAATACCAACTCTGGATTATATTATAGTATTATACTGATGTTAAATTTTCTGACTGTAATAACCATTCTGTGGTTATGTTTGAAAGTATTTTTTTTCTTATGAAAACACACTAAAATATGTAGAGATAAAGATGCCTCGATATGTCTAGGTTACTCTAAATGTTCAGAAAAAAATAATGTTTAGAAGATAGACATAAATAGAGAGAATGATAAAGAAACTAGGACAATATGTAAACCATTGATCAATCTGGGAGTTTGCTGTCCTTTTGCGCAGCTTTTTCTGTAAGTTAGAAATTATATGAAAATAAAAAGTTACCACAGAAGTGCTTTACTCATTAGTGGCTAGTGGAAACATGTATTAGACATTTTTAGGGTGTCTGCCACCTGTGTAACTTTTGAGATTCTCTGAGGTCCTGCCCCCAATTCAAATGGGAAGATTTTCTGGCAGTCAAATTTATCCCGTACAGTACCTTTACCCTTGGCTCCCTGATTGAAACTGAAGACACCTGACCCAAACTAAATGACAAGTATGATTTTTTTTTTCCACCAGGTCTTTTTAAAGTAGGACTAAAAGATTGCTTTGAGAAGAAATGCATATCTTTTGGTTCTCACAGGTGGCTTTTCCCAGAGTAATACTTTCGATCTCTCTTTCCATGCATTAGTCATAATTATTTATCGGACTGGTTAGATTGTGAACTCAGTTTCATTAGTTTTTGATTGAGAAGAGTTAAAATCTTGCAGACAGGTAGCTCCTCTCCCCAGAATCTACTTGCCTTGTCTCTTCCTTCATGATATAAACTTCCTGGGGAAACTCTGTCCCTGCAGGGGTGAGATCTGTATGTCTGAGATGGTTTAATTCAGAAGGTAAAGCAGTAGAGACTCCATTTGGTCTTAAATCCAGCTCACATTCTCCAGTCCAATTTTACCAGCAATAAAGCTGATATTTTTATCTTCATCTGTGTGTTTCCTACATCTCTAAAATTGGTTCCCCATGGGGGAAAAAGGGTGTGATTAATTATCACCCTCTAACTGCATCAGCTGCCTGGCAGTCTCTGCAGGGTGGCTGGAAAAGCAGGGAAAAGCAGAGAAAAGCAGCCTATAAGAAGAGAGATGACACAGACTTGACAAGATAAGCGTTGATGAAGTATGTAGCTCTAATGGCTTTTTAATTTCTTGTTCGAGCTCCTTCTTTAATTCTAGCTACATTTCTCCCTCCCCTTGGATTCCAAAAGACACACACTTATTTAGAATAAATCCTCCTTTGGGACTTAGACTAGGATCTAGAGAGTCTAAACTCATTCCAGGCATTATTCTTCCTGCCAGAATGAGAAATTCTTAAAATAATATTTCTATAAATTCCACAATAGTGGATATTTTATTTATTGGTCACTGAAAAACCTAGTCTAAGAGTCATTTAGACTCCAAGACCCCAGATGAAGACACCATGTAGGACAGGCTGACTACAGGACTGCATTCTGACATGGATGTCCTAGGCCTTAGAAGTGAAGAAGAGAAGAAAAAGGAATATAAGAAAAAAGATGGTACAGATTGGACTACCACTAGTGAAACTAGGAATCAAAATCTTCACTTTGACTTAACCCCCAGTGTCCTGAGTTCTAAAAGTCAGAGTGGAGGGAATGCACTCCAAACCCATTGGTGCCAGGGATAATTTCAACAGAGAGATGATAAAGTGATTGAAAATTAGTTGAGAATGTTACGTAGGAAACTTACTGACATTTAACTATATTTAATGTCTTCTTGAGTCATTTCTGAGAAAGCCCCAGCAGAGTGAAAGGGCATAAAATCACTTGAGCCTGACTACATTAGCTTTCCTGGGTTTCTGAATGGAAAGCTAATATTTGGGCCCTCTTTCTTATGGTGTAACATCTTTTATTCACTCAAAAGTCCCTGTCAAAATTGTGTACACTGGGTTAACAAATAATGATGTTGTTCATGAACAACACTGTTCAGAACAAGAAGAGAAAAGGGTATTTTCAATTGACACAAATCTTTTCAATGGAAACAAGTTAGGCAGGGAAGGGAGTGAAAATCCTGTCACTCTACCACACAATGGAAGATGGATTTGAGAATCAAGAAGCTTTCATTTCCAGCCTGGTATTTACTTAGAAGTTGCTACTCTGTCTTAATGACAAGTAAAAGGCTGGTCAAACTGAAAAACAAATAACTCTTTTTAGATCCAACAGAGAAGTGAAGTCACGGGGAAGACTACAGCCCTCCAAATTGGAGAGACAGACTGGCAGATCCAGAGAACCTTACTTACAACTTACTGGATCAGAAACCTCCACAAGAACCAGTTCTGGGGAAGGAAAAACTGAACTATAATTGATGAATTGCTGGAGGCCCCGTTTAGACAAGTTTGAGAGATAAAAACTCCAGGGGGACCCAGTCATGGGTTGCTCCTACACTTTTATGATTTTTACCTAAACTCCTCCTACTTCCAACAGGGGTAGGGAAAATGGGACCATTTTGGAATACACTAGAACATCCCATCCTACTTAAAAAAGCCCTCCCTTAAGAGAAACTATTTTACTAGAGCCTAAACTTCTGGGGTTATATCAGAGCCTAACCTACCTGGGAAAAGGGAAACACCCAACTTTAGCCCCCTCTAGCCATCGTGTCACATATAATGGGGGAAAAAACTGAGAAGCACTGATGACGTTCATAGTTCAGGGGCTCACCAAAAGACTGAGACCTAATCATTGGATTATAGAATGCTTCTCCTTCCTCAGCCTCTACCTTACCACTACATTACTAAAGACCTGTTTATGGCAGTACCTTTTAATCAGTACAGCATGTCTGCCTTTCAATAAAAAATTACAGGGCATACTAAAAGGTAAAAAACACAGTTTGAAGAGATAAAACAAGTATCAGTACCAGAGTCAGATATAGCAGGAATGGTGGAATTATCAAATTAGGCATTTAAAAAAACTATGATTAATGGAAAAGGTAGACAATATGCATGAACAGATGGATAATGTAAACAGATGGATAATGGAAAGTCTAAGAAGAATCAGAAGAAATGATACAGATCAAAAGCAGTACAAAAGAAATGAAGAATGCTTTTGATGGACTCATTAGTAGACTGGACATGGCTGAAGAAAAAAAATCTCTGAGCTTGAGGATATGACAATAGAAACTTTCAAGCCTGAATAGCATACAGAAAGAAGATATATATTAAAACAACAACAACAAACAGAACGGAATATCTAAGAACTGAAACAACAACAAAAGGTTTAATATATACTTAATGGGAATACCAGCACAAGAAGGAAAAAAAAAACAGAAAGTAATACTTGAAACAATAATGACTGAGATATTCCCCAAAGAAAGCCACAGTACCAGAAAGCTCAGATAACACCAAGCAGGAGAGATACTACAAAGCAAAACAAAACAACAAAGTTATATTTTTAGGTAAATAATATTGAAACTTCAGAAAATCAATGATAAAGAAAAAAATCCTGAAAAAAGCTAGAGGAAAAAACACTTTACTTATAGAGGAGCAAAGATAAGAATTACATATGACTTCTCAGAAACTGTGCAAGCAAGAACAGAGTAAATAAATATTTAAAGTGCTGAGAGAAAAAAAAAACACCAATCTAGATTTCTGTGCCCTGGGATTACGAATTAGGATTATTTTGTTATTGCAAGGTACCTAGGCTACCTGTGAAGCAATAAAGTGTTATTTGAAAGTGGACTTGGATTAGTTGCAGGGGTGTATTGCAAATTCTAGGGAAACCACTTAAAAAAGTAAAAATAAATAAAAAATAAACAAATAAAAAAGTATAATTGACACACTAAGAAAGAAAAGAAAATAGAATCCTACAAAGTGCTCAGTTAAAACCATGAAAAGCATAAAAGAAGCAATAGAAATAAATAACAAGGGCACCAAATGGAAAACAGTAACAAATAAGGTAGATATCAATCCAAATTATATTAACAATCAATTTAAATTTCAGTGGTCTAAATATGCCAACTAAAAAGACAGAAATTGCCAAAGCTGATTGAAATACAAGACCCACTTATATTTTGGTTGCAGGAAATTTGCTTTAAATATAAAGACATAGATAAAAGCAAAATGAAAGAGAAAGATATATTGTGGTAATATTAATCAGTAGAAAGTAGGAGTATCTATACTCATCAGACACAGCAGACTAAAGAGCAAGAAAAGTTATCAGGGATAAAGAAGGGCATTACATAATGATAAAAAGGTCAATACTCCAAGAAAACATAACAATTTTTAGTGTTTATGCACCTAGCAAAATACAGGAGGCAAAAACTAGTAGAACTGCAAGGAGAAATAGGTGACTCACTACTATAGTTGAAGATTTAACACTTCTCTATCAGAAACAGACATTTTCAGCAGGCAGAAAATCACGATGTATACAGTTGAATTCAACAACACCATCAATTAATAGGATATAATGGACATTTATGGACTGATGACCTCAGCCAGCAATAGCAGATTACACGTTCCTCTCAAGCTCACATGGAACATTCACCAGGATAGATCACATTCTGGGTCATAAAAAACACATAAACAAAATTAAAATAATAGAAATTATACAATGTCTGCTCTCAAATCACACTGGAATTAAGCTAGTAACCAATAACAGAAAGATAGCTGGAAAATCTCCAAACACTTGGAAACTAAACAACACACTTCTAAATAATGCATGGGTCAAAAAAGAAATAGTTTGAACTAAAAAAGATGAAAACACAACTTATCAAATTTGTGGGCTGCAGTGAAATCAGCAACACAAATCAAATTTGTGTAAAGCAGTGCTTACAGGGAAATTTATAGCATTGAATGCATATATTAGAAAAGAAGAAATATCTAAAATCAATAACTTAAGCTTCTACCCTAGAAAACTAGAAAAGTAAGAGCAAATTAAATCCAAAGTAAGCAGAAGAAAACAAATTGTAAAACTTAGAGCAGAAAGTAATAAGATTAAAAAAAAGCAAATCGGTAGAGAAAAATCAACCAAACCAAAAATCTGCTTCTTTGAAAAGATCAGCAAAATCACTAAGCCTCTAGGCAGAATTACAAAGAAAGAGAGAAGACATAAATTACTAACATCAGATATGAAAGACAAGATCACTACAGATTCATGGACATTAAAATTATAATAAATGCATAGTATAAACAAATTTATACGTACAAATTTGATAACCTAGATAAAACGGACCAATTCCTTGATAGACAAAGTGCACCATAACTCACACAAAAAGAAATAGACAACCTGAATAAGCCTATACAGGCTATATCTACTAAAGAAATTGAGTCAAAATTAATAATTTCCCAAAGCAGAAAGCACTAGTCACAGATGGTTTCACTGGTGAATTCTACCAAACACTTAAAGAAGAAATTACACCAATTCTGTACAATCTCTTCCAGAAGATAGAAGCAGAGAAAATACTTCCTCACTCATTCTACCAGGCTGGCATTACTCTGATACTCAAATCAGACAAAGACACTACAAAAAAAGAAAATTACAGACCAATGTCTCTCATGAACATGGATGTAAAAATCCTCAACAAAAATATTAGCAACTCGAATCCAACAATGCTTAAAAAGAATGCTATACCACGACCAAGTAGGATTTGTCCCAGGTATGCCAGGCTGGTTTCACATCCAAAAATCAATCAATGTATTTCCTCCCATCAACAGGCTAAGGAAGGTAAACCACATGCACGTATCAATAAATGCAGGAAAAGCATTTGATAAAATACTACACCCGTTCATGATACAAACTATCAGTGAACTAGAAATACATGGAAACTTCCTCCCTTTAGTAAAGAGCATCTTCAAAAAACCTTGAACTAACATCATACTTAACACTGAGAACTCAAATTTTTTTCTCTAAGATCAGGAACAAGGTAAGGATGTCCCCTCTCACCATTGCTTTTCAACATTACACTAGAAGTCCTAGATAATGAAATTAGACAATAAAAGGAAATAAAAGGCTACAGACTGAGAAGGAAGAAATAAAACTGTGTTTTCTCCTAGATAACAAGATTGTCTTTGTAGAAAATCTGAAAAATTGACACAATAATAACAACGACAACAACAAAGCCTCCTGAAACTAACAAGCAATTATAGCAAGGTTGCAGGATGCATAGTTAATATACAAGTCAATCACTTTTCACTTTTCTACATACTACGAATGAAAAAGTATAACTTGAAATTAAAAACACTTTATCATTTATATTAACATCCCCCACTAAAAGACTTAGATATTAATCAAACAAAATATGTACAGAACTTATATGAGAAAAAAATATTACAAAACTATGATGAAAGGCATCAAATAAGAACTAAATAAATAGAGATATCTTCCATTATCATAAGTGGGAAGACTCAATATTGTCAAGAATTCAGTTTTTGCCAAGTTGATCTATAGATTCAATGCAATCCCAATCAAAATCTCAGCAAGCAATTTTGTGGGCATCAACAAAGAAATTCTGAAGTTTATATGGAGAGGCAAAAGACTCAGAATAGTCAACTTAATATTGAGAACAAAGTGGCCTCCAAGTGATACTATGTGACTTCAAAACCTAATATAAAGCGATAGTAATCAAATCTATAGTATCATGTGGTATTGGTGTAAGAACAAATGAGTAAATAATGAAGCAGAATTGAGAGCCCAGAAATAAACCCACATAAGTATAGAAAACTGATTTTTTTTTTTTTTTTTTTACAGAGGAAAAAAGGCAATACAATGAGGTAAAGATAGACTTTTCAACAAATGATTCTGGAACAGCTGAACATCCATATGCCAAAAATAAAAAAGAATCTGGACACAGACCTTATACCCTTCACAAAAATTAGCTCAAAATGGATCATAAAACTTCATGCAAAGTGCAAAACTGTAAAATTCTTAGAAGATAACATAGGAGAAAGTCTAGGTGACCTTGAGTATGGTGATGACTTTTAAAATATCACTAAAGGCAAGATCCTGAAAAAAAAAATTATAACTGAACTTCATTAAAATTAAAAACTTCTGCTCAGTGGAAGACAATGTCAAGAGGATGAGAAAAAAAGCCACAGACTGGTAGAAAATATTTGCAAAGGACACATCTAATAAAGGACTGTTTTCCAAAATACTCAAAACCCTCTTAAAACTCAACATAAAAAAATGAACAACCAGATTTAAAAAATGGTCAAAGGACCCAAACAGACATTTTAGCAAAGAAGATACAGAAACAGCAAGTAAGGATATGAAAATATGCTCAACATCTTATATCATTAGGGAATTGCAAATTAAAACATCATTGAGATATTACTGCACACCTGTTAGAAAGGTCAAATTCCAAAACACTGACAACACCAAATGCCAAAGAGCTTTCATTCATTGTTTGTGGGAATGCAAAATGGAGTAGCCACTTGAAAGACAATTTGTCAGTTTCTTATAAAACTATATATATGCTTTTAACATATGATTTAGCAATCCATCTCTTTGTTATTTACTCAAATGAATTGAAAACTTATGTCCACATAAAAGCTGCACATGGATGTTTATAGCAGCTTTATTCATACTTACCAAAACTTGAAAGCCACCAAGATGTCTTTCAGTAAGTGAATACACAGGGGTACTTCAAAAAGTTTGTGGAAAAATAGAATTAAAAGATAACATGAAATCTTCCACGGACTTTTTGAAGTAGCTTCATATAAATAAACTGGTATATCCAGATAATGGAATATTATTCAGCTCTAAAAAGAATGAGTTATCAAGCATTGAAAAGATATGAAGAGAGTTTAAATGCTTATTACTAAGTGAAGGAAGCCAATTTGGAAAGGCTAAATATTACACACCTAGTATGATTCCAACTATATGGCGTTATGGAGGCAGTAATAAGATTAGTGGTTACCCAGGGTTTGGGGAAAAGAGTGGTGAATAGGTGGGGATGAGGCTTTATAAGGGAACTCTTTTGTTCTTACCATTCAATTTTGCTGTGAACTTAAAACTGCTGTAAAAAAATAAGATTTATTAATTTTTTTAAATGGGAAAAAAACCAACAAGATTCAAAAATACAAAAGTGATTAAACAATCACTCATTGAAGTAGAAGTTGTTGGTACTTGCTTAATACGAGCACAGAGAAAACAGCAGCAGAACATCATTTCACGATCATGCCTGATCTTGAGGTTGAGATGTTTTATATTTGAGGTATAACCAAGTCTCTCAATTACATATAAGAAACTTGCTACAAATTCATGCAGAAATTTTTTGTGTGAGGAAATGCCAGTAATTGATAGAAATTTTCAATCCTTGTAGAGACAAACTGGATACTTCTAGTTTAAAGCCCACACTCTCAAAGACAAACACATTACCAAATAGTCAACGTTCATAGAACAACGTTCTTTCTATCTGCTTTTTCCTGGAAGAAAGCAAAGCTATAAGCTATAGAAAAAACTACCCATGGCTTGTTGACCGGCTGTGCTGGTCCTATTGTTGCTGACTTCTGAGAGATTTTTAAACCTCTAAAGAAAACCATCACTCCGCTAAAGTGATTGAAAAAACAGAAACCTCATTGTGCATTTCTACAATGTCAGTGGGATACTTTTCTAGCTTTAGGGCAGTGAGTTTATTTATTTATTTATTTATTTAATTTTATTTTGTCGATATACATTGTGGCTGATTATTGCTCCCCATCACCAAAACCTCCCTCTCTTCTCCTTCCCCCCCTCCCCCCCAACAATGTCCTTTCTGTTTGCTTGTCGTATCAACTTCAAATAATTGTGGTTGTTATATCTTCTCCCCCCCCCCCCCCCGGTGTGTGTGTGTGTGTGTGTGTGTGTGTGTGTGTGTGTGTGTGTGTGTGTTAATTTACATATTAATTTTTAGCTCCCACCAATGAGTGAGAACATGTGGTATTTCTCTTGCTGTGCCTGACTTGTTTCACTTAATATAATTCTCTCAAGGTCCATCCATGTTGTTGCAAATGGCAGTATTTCATTCGTTTTTATAGCTGAGTAGTATTCCATTGTGTAGATGTACCACATTTTCCGTATCCACTCATCCGATGATGGGCATTTGGGCTGGTTCCAACTCTTGGCTATTGTAAAGAGTGCTGCGATGAACATTGGGGAACAGGTAGACCTTCGACTTGATGATTTCCATTCCTCTGGGTATATTCCCAACAGTGGGATGGCTGGGTCGTATGGTAGATCTATTTGCAATTGTTTAAGGAACCTCCATACCATTTTCCATAGAGGCTGCACCATTTTGCAGTCCCACCAACAATGTATGAGAGTTCCTTTTTCTCCGCAACCTCGCCAGCATTTATCGTTCATAGTCTTTTGGATTTTAGCCATCCTAACTGGGGTTAGATGGTATCTCAATGTGGTTTTGATTTGCATTTCCCGGATGCTGAGTGATGTTGAGCATTTTTTCATATGTCTGCTGGCCATTTGGATATCTTCCTTAGAGAAATGCCTACTTAGCTCTTTTGCCCATTTTTTAATTGGGTTGCTTGTTTTCTTCTTGTAAAGTTGTTTGAGTTCCTTATATATTCTGGATATTAATCCTTTGTCAGATGTATATTTTGCAAATATTTTCTCCCACTCTGTTGGTTGTCTTTTAACTCTGTTAATTGTTTCTTTTGCTGTGCAGAAGCTTTTTAGTTTGATATAATCCCATTTGTTTATTTTTCCTTTGGTTGCCCGTGCTTTTGGGGTCGTATTCATGAAGTCTGTGTAGGGCAGTGAGTTTAGATTAAGACAAACCTACAGGTAAGCATATCATGCAAGAGACCACAAAAATTGGGGGAGATACTTCATTCAAATAGATGGTTTGTGGGGTTTTCCTTTATCATAGTACTGTCTACAGTGAAAAGAGGGATTATACAATAGAAGTAGCTTCTTTCCTCCTTTAAGTCCTACTCTAGATTAAACTTAATTTTCTAGGGTGATGGTGAAATCACTCTGGCCATTGCATGGATTTCCTTAAATCTCAACTACACACCCATGTAAATCTATGTTATAATGCTTACCACAGGCTTCACTAGGAAAGAGAGAATCCACTTAATGTATGTTGGATAACAGCTCAGCCTAAGTAGATTGCCTAAAGAAGATCAATCATTTCATTTTTCCTAGGAAAAGTAAGAACAGACCTTTAAGAAAATTGATCTCCTGACCCCAAACCTGAGACAGCAGTGTTTCTTTCCTTCATTCCAATGTTTTCACTGCCAAGCTAGGTGGTCTCACAGTGAGCTGAAGAACTGCCCCCTGCCCTCTCCCACTGAATTCTCCAGCTGGGTAATTTATAGGTAGATGGGGTTTATTTGAACTTATGACAGATATTTTTGACAATAATAGGCATTCACCCGATATTTCAACTAAAACCGATTCCCGGATCCATTTGTTTTTGTCTGAAAGCTGGGTAATAAATTATTTTATAAGCTTCAAAACTTGTTTTATTCAGAATCTGATAGATCCATAGAAATGCCATGTGGATCTTGCAGAAATCTGATTTAGCTTTTGATTTTTAAAGTTAGTCCAGCTATATTTTAAAATTAAAAATATACACACACTCTCAAATGTGTCATATACTAAATGTAACCTATCAAGTGTCCATTAATGCTAGATAAACTAATTTTGAGTCTAATTCAAATTAAATCTTTTCTTGTCAACTCAGTTTGATTGATGGGTTACTTGACACTACAAAACGAGTTTAAAGTATTGGTATTTACAATTGTTGATCTGTGTGACAGATTTTTCCTCATATTTTATAAATAAAATAGATGAATAATCTGGAGACTAAAACTGAGATAAAACTACAATTGTTATGCGTAATATTCAAGTACAAATGTTTCTGCTCATCCAAACATTGTTAGAAACTCAACTTTCTATAAATAAAATGTCACTTTATGCTCCCTATTGTGGTTCTTTTTATAGTATGTTGGTGTAGAGTGATGTATATATCCTAAAGTAGTTTTAAAATGACAATAATAGCATGTTGTCTGAATGGTTTTACTTTCAAGGAAGTTCCACAATCTGTCATCTCATTTTTTTTCTTTTAAAAGTATAAGATTCTTGTTCCCATATTATAGGTGGTGGAAATGATAAAATTTTAATAACTAAATTGAATGATTAAATCCACTAACGAATTGAAGCCAAAGCATAGGTTTCCTAATATTACCCTAAAGACCATTCCATCCAGCTAAAAAAACTGACTTTCTAAAATAATTAGAATCACAACACTTAAAAAAAAATCTTCCTCCAGGGACCCAAGATTTTAAAAACTAACCAGAAATTTTACTCTCTCCAAGAACATTAACTTGTGGATTATTTAAAGTCTCTGAGCCCAAATTCCTCCAAAAAAAGTTCATAAACTATGCATTCAATTTGTGGAACAGAAAAGGAGAGGAGTTAAGGAGAAGAAAGGGTATAAGAAACACCTTTAGTAAAAAGCATATTTATCTTGTAGTAAAATCTTGACTTACAGAAAGGGATGAGGTTAGGGCTGGTGTGGCACAGAACAGGGGGGGGAACTGAGAAAAAGTACAAAGTAAATGGTTCATCTAAATGTCACAGCTGCCTGATGACATACTAATGACTTCTTCAATACTATCAAAGAATTATTAACTGTATAAGGTTGTGACACCAGGCTGTAAATCATGCTAAAATCTCAAATTGATGTTTTTCAGAGGGTGGAGGTGAAATTTGATGGTGGGCCTGTGGCGAAATTACAAATTGTATGAGTCTTGACTCCCAAGCATTGACCATACTGCCTTGATTTTCTTCACTGAAGTACAATCTGAAATATTAACAAATATTGGGAAACAGTGTTTGTGAAGTAGGAAAACTCTAACAAATTTTTATTGTGCAAAATAAGACCAGTTTCTAAAAAAATGGCTGAGATATATACTTTCAAAAAGAGGCAACAAGTTTATAAGGTAGCCTTGGAGATTCAGTGTAGGGACTAAGTCTCCCATTATTAAAAGACAGTAGAACCATACTTTAAAAAAGTATGTTTCTTCAGGTTTCTGCAGGAAAAAAAAAAAAAAAATGAAGGTAGATAAACATTTTAAAAAACCATGTAGAAAATGACTGATATAAGATAAACAATGTAACTTATAATGCAATGGTTCCTAATGTGACAGTAAATACACAGAAACAGAATTATGGAATTAGAACATACAGAGTCTATTTTAAATGTTTTTTCTTTATATTCTATTTTTTACTGTTATTTATGTGGTTAATAATTATTTTTCTACTGCTGTAAATCTTTTTTAGGAAACAAGTTACTTTTATTTAATGGTAAAAAATATTTGGTGTGGCCAAAGAAAGAATTTCCATGGTATTTTATTTTAGTTTTCCATTTTAAAAAAAGGCCCATTCCTAAGCTTCTATACTTAGTACTAAAAATTCAAAGCAAAACAAAAAAGGAAGGTTATTTATCCACAGCAAAAGAAATTATCTGCAGATAAGTTAACTAGCTCATTAAAAACTCATTGCAATCTTTCCAGCAGAGATGCAAATAATACAATTAAGATTTAATTTCTTTTAATATCACCTTGTACTCTCTGGGCCTGAAAACTCCATAGGAAAGAAATCATATCTATTTTATTGCTGGGATCTGGACTATTGCTCTATGGAAAGCACTCAACAAATATTTAAACAAAGACATGACACAGGCATTATAGATTTTAACTACTGGCTCACAATCAATTACTTTCTCATTACAACACCTGCCCTTTTTTTGGTTATTTCAATATCCACATAAATAATCTTGTGCATCCTGTTGTCTTGGTATCTTGACCTCCTTTTCTCCAATTATCTTGATTTCCATCAAACACTAGCTAGTCACCCTCACGGTCACACTCTTGAGTGTGTCGTTACCAAAACTGCAGCTGTTTCATAATCTGAAGTCTAAGCATCCTGTCTTCAACCTACGTCTCCTCCTGTCTTTCTCTTATCTCATTCATTCCCACTAATACCCTACTTGCTACTATTTTTCACACCAGTACACAAAATCTATTGATTCTACAGCCACTACACTGGACCTTGTCACCCTCATGTCCTCATTTGCCACATGACACAGCCTAAAATTAATAACCTCTCTCTAATAACTCCCTTTGATATATAATCTCAACTCACTTTCTCTTTTACTCATTCTTCCTGGTTAAATTCAGCTCTCTATACACTCTCACAAGATGCAGCTGATCATGCCTAGAGAAAAATATGTATTTATGCAGCATGTTCTCACTCAATATATTCATAACAATTAGCCACAAGAGGATTTTCAGTATTATCCCATAGCAATTGCATTACATCTCCCAGTGCATTCACTCTCCCATTTTACCAAATCATTCTTTTATGCCTTCTCCTTACTCTTCAAACCGCCAACACTTCCTCTCCTATCTTTACTCTCAGCTGAGGACCTTGCTTCCTATTTTCTTGAGAAAAAAGAAGAATAAGAAAGAAACCTCCAGAGCCTTCCATTTAACTCTTATTTGCATCCAAGTCCTCTGACTTATATTTGGATTTCTTTCAATTCACCCCTGTACTTGTGTACTAGACTGTATCCCCTTTCACCTGCTCAAGGACATTACTAGTTATAGTCCCGTTCATCTGCCTCTCCTGCTCACTCTCCATCAGGTTTTTCTCTTTGTTCCAGAAGATTTCAATCAGAATACACATACTAACATGCTAAATCTTCCTATATTAGAAAAAAAAAATGTTCTCCCAATTCTGCATTCCTCCTCCAGCTATTAGCCCCATTTCTCTCCTCCCAGCGAATATCCCTGAAGTTGTTAATATTCACATTTGTTCCTATTTTTTCCTCCTATTCTTCTTTGAACCCACTCCAATCATATCTTTTTTTGCTCCAAACATGACAGAGAAACTTCCAGTGACTTCTGCACTGATTAATCCAGTGACCAATTCTCAGTTCTCATCCTACTAGACCTATCACCAGTTTATTGCTTCATTCTTCCTGATACATTGTTTTCATTTTGCCTCTGGAACCACATACTTATACTTGTTCCTTTTGTAATTTCCTTTGTTGTATCCTCCTCATCTTCCCAACTTCTAGAAGAGCCACCAAATAGAATCTTCTGCATGATGAAAGTGCTCTATAGCTGAACTCCTCAATATAGTATCCACTAGTCAGTTGTGGCTATTGAGTACTTGAAAAGTGGCAATAGCAAGTGCGGCGCTAAAATCTTCATCTTATTGTAATTAATTTAAAATTTAGCTTTAGTAGTTACATTTGGCTAATGCCTACCACAGCTCTGTACTGCTCCAGTCATCAGAACTTTGAACTGCTTTATCTACCCTTAGTCCTTTGGAGAGCTCGTCCATTCTCACACCTATTAAATACAATCTGTATGCTGATGACTCTCGACTGACATCTCCAGCTTGGACCTCTCCCCCAACCACCAGACCCTACCTATTTTCTTTTCCAGTTGGATGTCTGACAGACATCATGAGCTTCACATGTCCAAAACTGACCTCTTGGTACTTCTGCAATCCCTCTTCCCCCATCATCTTCCTCACCTTAGTGAATCACAGCTACACCCTTCCAGGGCCTGGGGCCAAGAACCTTGGAGTTATTCTTGACCTCTCTTATTCTCATACCTCACTTATAATTCACCAGGAAGTCCTTTGGCTTTAGCCAGATATTAACAAGGATTCTAACACTTCTCACCACTTCTGAAATCTCTTGCCTAGACTATTGTAATGCCACATAACCAGTTTTTGTGTAAGCTCTTGTTTAAAATTAATTAAACAAATTAATTTTGTTTCTTATTGGTAATTTGGTATGTGACAAGAAATTTACACGGATTCAAATTCCACACATACTGCTTACTAATGTTATCTGGACAGATTATTTTATCTGGACATATTATTTAATCTCCTCAATCTGTTGCTGTCTCTGAAAACTGAGTAATATCTAACTTTCAGGGTTGCTATGGGATTCATGGAACTCTATTTACCACACAGGAGACATTCATAATTGATGCCTATGATATAATTCTAAAATAATTATTTGTTTTAAGTAGCAAGGCAATACTTGGAATTATCATTTTTATTAAGTTCAGATAGCAACTACTTAGGCCAGGTTCTTAGGTTCAATTCCCAAATGTGCCAATTATTTTTACTTGATTCCCTGACCAGCGAGCAACAAAACCTTGAGCAACCAAGCTGAAAATATAAGCTGCAGAGCTAAATCAGAGCCAAGATCATCAGAGTCTAGCTGGAGCAGAGTAAACACATCAGACCCAAGGCAATAGCAGCTCAGAGGTAGGCTAGTGGCAAAATCATAAAGCTGATTAGACTAGCTGCTTGCAGGAGACTGTAAAGATTGCCCTGTTTTCTAGACACAAGGCAAACTTTCAGAGGTAAAAGAGAAGGACAGATCAAGGGTGGATCTCAGTGAGCACATGGAGCAGTTCCCAGGAAGCCCAGTTTAACTTGGGTGCCAGCTCTAATAGGAAAGTTGCCACATCCTGTGCCCCACTGGAGATTTTGTTCAAACAGGGATCTCTACGGGATGATTCAGAAGCTCTTGTTCTATAAATGAGAAGAACTGTAGAGGTCTATTTAGTTATAGAACTGAATAGGTCCCCATTCATTCACTGGCATTAACTCGTTTGACCTGACATTCTTGCTAAGCACTCACTATATGTTAACTCTTCTGACCCTCACCACGATGCTAGGACGTAGGTACCATAAATATCTCCATTTTACAAATGAGTAAACTAAAGCAAAAAAATTAGTAAGTAACTAAGTTTAAGGTCACACTGCTTGTTAGTGACAGAATTGGTATTCAAACTCAGGCAGTTTGGCTCCTGGGTGGAGTAAAGCTGACTCATTCACCTTTAGAGAACAGATAGAAAAATAAGAAGAATTCCCACCACATTCCAGTTAAGAAAACTAAGACATCATAAGCATCAAGAATTTTCGCAAAGTTACCTCATGTGTCAATAACACAAATCAGAATTGAATTTGAACACTGATTCACATTTCAATGGAAAATATTTTGCCCAGAGAGTGGAACATCTTTAACCCTTAATCCCAAGAGGGTCTGATTGCTGTGCCTTACTCTTCATGGAAGGAGAGCAGTGGCACTGAGGGATCTAGATGGAAAATTCCCTCATACAGAGATGCCCTCCTGCACATGGCCAGACTTCCTTGGATAGAAGTAACATAGTTGTAAACACATAGTATGTAAAAACTAGTTGTTTTTTGCCCCTACAGTGACAGGAGAGTTAGGGGCTAGCCTCAGTCTAAAGGAAAGCCAGTCTTCCCCATTGTTAAGAATTGACTCTGACCTGATCATGGACTATGAAATGTTGGTCTTGACAAAAAGGATGATTCTGTGGCTCTTCAACACTTTCACAATGGCACAGTCATCTTTCGCAGGACTTCCGAAAAACTCCACCAGGCTAAAGCTAGAGACATGATTCTAAAGGGAAAAGCAAGTCATTCACTGGCCTTGAAATTTCAACCAGTTCTGGTAATAATTTTCTAAATATATTGCCTTCCATTTGGTAGTCATTGCTTATGCATAGCTTATACATGAAAAAAATGGCTTACACTTTATTTTCTCCACATATTGTAAAATGAATAGATAGATAGATGATAGATAGATAATGCTAGATAGGTAGGTAGACTGATGATAGATACAGACAAATGATAGATAGATCATAAGCAATAACTAAAAAGCTTTTAAAAACTCGCCCTTTTGTGCTTTTATTCACGAGATCTCATATGTTTGCATTTTTGAGTGTTTGTGTTTGTGTGGATGCATGCATGTATGCAAATTAAAGCAACATATGGGGCCGAGCCCGTGGTGCACTCGGGAGAGTGCCGCGCTGGGAGTGCAGTGACGCTCCCGCAGCGGGTTCTGATACTATATAGGAATGGCCAGTGCACTCCCTGGCTGAGTGCTGGTCACGAAAAAGACAAAAAAAAAAAAAAAAAAAAGCAATGTATGATACAATTATTATAACCAAAAAAAAAAAAAAAAAAAATTAAATGGCCTGAAAAATAAGAGAATGATACTAACATTTAAGTAGTGTCTAATATTTGTCAGGTTCTGGATGCTTAATATGTTAATATTTTTTATCACCACAACTGTGTAAGTTGTTTATTATTATACATACGGTACAACTGAAGAAATTGACATGAAAAGTAGTTAAATAACTTTCTCTTAGTCACAGACTAACTGGTTGCTATGGATAAAATGAGTCCCCCAAAAGTTCACACGTTGGAAACTTGACCCCCATTGTAACAGTGTTAAGAGGGTATGAAATCCGATTATGGTATTTGAAAGGTGGGGTCCTTAAAAGGTGAATAGATTGTGAGGATTGTGCTCTCATGAATTTATTGATCCATTCATGGAGGAATGGGTGTGATTCTGAAGGCTTTATAAGGAAGGCAAGTGAGAAGGTTAGCTCTATCGTTCAGCCCATTCTCACCATATGATACCTTGAGTTGCTGTAGAGAGTCACCCCACCAGGAAGAATGCCCTTACCAGATGTATTCCCCGGACCTTGGACTTCCCAGCCTCCAAAACAGTAAGGAATAAATTCCATTTCTTTATAAGTTACCCAGTTTCAGGTATTCTGTTATAAGCAACAGAAACAGACTAACAGCAGTGAAGATAAAAGGTAACAACTGAGTTCAAAACCTAAACTTATTCCATTTTACAATGTTGCACTTCCTCTGAGCTATATAAAGAAAGCATTGGCTAACTTATTAAATCAGGGGCTGATATGAATTAATTAGATTATCTGGGCATTTGTCTTCATTATTTACTCTTTTTTTACATACAAAGATAAGAAGTATAAAAACGTGCAAAACCAATCAGATTTATTGGAAGTTATAATTTATCCCATGGATTTATATAATCTAGGATATCTCTCCCCATATGGACATCTAAAGGTAATAATGGCTTTCTCATTCAGTTACTATAATCATTGTTCTAGACACAAAATAGAAAATGTTTCTTAAGACTATGATTGTTCTTTCTGGAAGATCCTTTAGTTTGGAGTTTTCATGCAGAGATTATACCAAAGCACTGAGTCCTCTGTTGGAGCTACTGCTACCAATACTTTACTATTACTGTTACAACTATGAGCTGACATGTAGTTACTTACTAGAAGCCAGATAATGTCCTTAACACTTCTTATGTGTTAACTGTATTAAGTCAAACAATAATCCCATAGATACATGTGATAATATTCTGTTTTCAAAGCATGGAAAGGTTAAAACACATACCCACAGTCACACAGATAGATCACTATTAGACTGGAATTTCACCCTGGCAAGTGACATGATACTCTTAACCATCATCTAATATTCATAACAAAATATGAGCATGAGAATTTTAAACTGGACCAAAAATATGCTGAATCATCATTCTTTAGCTTACCCTCAGGTTAAGCAATAAATACCCAATATCTGATTTTATGAGCCTTCTAGTCCTGACTCTTAACTCACAAACATGTGCTGTCAAAGACTTGATCTCAAGCAAGCAGAAAATATGCCAATGCCATCATGCATTGTGTCATATACTATGGAATACAGTGGAAATATATTTTAAAGTTTTTGTTAAAGTGAAGGAATTTATTAAGGAAAATAGAATCATACATACAAAACAATGTAAGAGAGCATGGTATCAAATGGCAAATTGTGTACTATAGACTAAAGCATACAGAAATTCACCCAAAGGATAAAATCAAAGGACAGGTTAATAGCAAGAAACCAAACAGAAGAGGCGCATGTAACTGAGCTGAAGTGTAGTCACAGACTTCACCCTCCTCCAAAACTAAGCACCAATTTTCCTTAATTTAGTCAAGGAATTGATTCGCCATAGAGGTGTAAAGGTAATATATGTTTTTTGTCCCTTCGTATCCTACATTCTAGAAGTTGGCACATTCTCTTGCTCTATTAAAAAGGAGAAGCTGTTGTTGCAGGGAAAGTAGCAATAGAGGTTGTCTTACAATATTTTCTAGTTGTTGTGTATGTGAGTCTTATTTTTTCTGCCAAATATCATATCTTCACTTTGGAAGAGACTAAGACAAAAACTCCATAGATAAAATGGAATTGTTATGGGTCTGAAAGAGCAGAGATTTGTATAGGTCAAGGAGGGAAGAGAGAATGTCAGACTGAGACCCACAAAGCAACCAAAGAGTGTCACACTTACAAAAGTTGAGAATATTTCTGTTAAGATGGTACAAAGGAATGTGCAAGAGAGAACACAATCCATGTCTGGAAAGGTAAATTGAAGTAAGGCTGTAGAGTATATGGATTTCTAGACTAAGAAGCATAAATTTATGGGCACAAAGGAAAGTGTTTGAAGGGAAAAGGTACAGTTTTTTCATCACAGACCAATGAGAGCTTTGTGTTCAATGTCCCTTCCCTGTGTGCCACCTTCTGCGAATTGCAGCAAGAGTAATCCAGATTTTCTTTTTCTCACTGGAAATCCGATTAAGATTCTGCTTTGTATTCCTTACACTAGGCAGTGTTCTAGAAGGTGTCTTTAAGTAAATGTGGTTATGATCCTTCATTTTCTACATAGCTGGTACCCAGTGAAGAATCTGGTCATAATAATTGCCCCTCCATCTGAAATACACCACTTAACACAGCAATGCCATCTCTGTTAATTTATCTAAGGCAGTGGTTCTCAAAGTGATCTATTGACCCTGGAGGTCCCTAAGAATCTTACAGGGAGTTGGTGGGGTAAAAACTATTTTCATGATAATACTAAAATGTCATTTGCCTTTTGTTCTGTGTTGACATTTGCACTAATGGTCAAGAACAATAATGCATAAAATAGCTGACATCTTAACCATTAATCAAGACAGTGGCCCCAAACTGCATTGGTAGTCACTGTATTCTTCACTGCACACACTGGCAGGCATTTTTTTTTCTTAATAATAATTTTTTAGAGAATAAAATAGTCCTGACCAAAAAATTTGAGAAGCATTGATGTAAAGAAATAATTATGTGACTATAGAAAGAAAGAAAAGTAAAAGAGACCAAAAATAAAAGGAAATAATCTAAATGTCCATCAATAAGGGCTTCATTACATAAATTATGACATACTCAAGTAATGGAATACTCTGGATTCACTTCAAAGGTATTGACATGGAAAAGTATTTACAATATATTTTCATTGCAGAATCACAGACTGAAGAACAGCATATGAAGTATAATTATATTTATTCATATATATGCATATAAAATTATACATATGAATGTATAAAAATCAAAAGCTATCTGGTTGTACTGACATAGTGAATTGGTTGTAAAAATGAATTTAATTTTATACACTTCTGTTTGTTTGAATTTCTACATTTAACATAGTCAACTAATAAATATATATATAAATGTAATCAACAAAATAACAGAGGGATTTTCATTGATGGGGAGAAGAAATTCCCTGAGGACAAATAGAGCCTCACCTTGACTATAACTGTAGAGCAGCCCCTTTTCTTTTCGCTCATGTGGTTCTTTAGCCTGCTCCTCACAGTCTGGTATAAAGTCTGTTAAGCAGATCAGCTCTTCATTTACCTTAAGTGCCTTCTCATCAATACCCATAGAGGGAACAAGAAAATAATATTAAAACACCTAGACACAAGAAGGAGTTCAAGAGACAATTACATCCACAATATCTTCTCTTGACTAAGGAATCTTTCATTCCATAGAATTATAGTTTGGGGAGAGCTCTACAGAATATCCAGCCAACCCTTGAAAAATCCCTTTTGAGTGGTCCCCATATTCTCTCTAAAAGTTTCCATTGAGCAATTAGGAATGTCTTTTCTCCCAAGACGACTTTTTTTTTTTTTTTACCCCATGTCCCCATCCAATTATTCCCCCAACCTCTCCCCGCCTACCTCTTCCCCCCGCACTCCACTTTGTAGCCCTAGGAATGTTCCCTCCCTCTGTAAGACCAACGCAGTACTGTGGTCTTTCTTTCTTTCCTTCTTTCTCTCTTAGCTCACACATATGAGTGAGCAGATGCGGTATTTATCCCTCTGTGCTTTGCTTATACTAACATCATTTATTATATGTTGAGGCAATTATCTACTTTTTAAAAATTTTAATGATTTTTTTTGATTGACATGTATTTGTTTTACATATTTACGGGACAGTTATATTTCAATACATGTATATAATGTGTGATGATCAAATCAGGGTTATTAGCATATTTGTCACCACAAAAATTTATCATTTCTTTGTTAGAGAGCTTTTGAGCTCCTCTCTTCTAGTGAACTGAGAACATACAATAAATCATTGTTAATTGCACATCCATAGCACTACTGTATCTATTTTCTGATGACATCCACCCATCAGTGCACTTCTAATCAAATGAAATTTTCAAATTTTTAAAAAAATAATCTATAGTCTTTTCATGTACAACAGACTTCTTTACTTCACCTAAGTTCATTTTTAAGGTTAAATCTTTTATGGAAAATATCTCTTTTCCTTATAATATCTTTTTTCCTTCTCCAGTTGAATCCTTAAAACTTCCCTCAAGATCTTGTATCTAGGCAGTTAATAATGTTTTCTCTGTTCTGCAAACTATCTCTTCATACCAAGTGCTACTCTACTAAGAGCCAGGCGTTTATATTTAGATTCACAGTAATTGCTAACGTTTCCTCTTCTGTAGATAGCCATGCTTCCCTTCTCAAGCTTGTCCATCACAATTTCAAATAAATGACGCTTACCTGCTCTATGTAGGTGTAAAGGGCATTTTCTGGGCTCAAGATATGTTCCTGGAGCCTCCCACTCAGATCCAACAGTGACAGAGGATGGACTCAGCCTGGATATCTGGGTGCTATATGAAAATGAAACATTGTAGTGAAATATTCTAGTGATGGAGTCAATCATTCATTAGTCCACCAAACACTGTCTTTGCTTAATAAATATCTTGGATAAGACATTTAGCTAAGTTCTGTAGGAAATACCAAGGAAAGATATGGCCCCTTCCCTCAAGAACCCTGCAATCTATTGTCAGGGGGGAAAAAAAGAAAAAAAAAAAAACTTCTTAAAATAGCTAAAATTTATTGATATGTATTTCTCTAAGTAAAAAAAAAAAAAAATGAAGAAAGGAGTATCTATGGAAGCAAACACTTATAAGAATATAAATAATTATAAACTAATTAGTAGTCATCCATGACACATATATTAAGGGGTGATATAGAGAAGAGAAATTCCAGGTGAAGTCACTCTTTGTTATTAGTTTATTTTAGCCCCCTAATGTTCTCTGGAGTCCCTTAAGCTGGGCCATATGTAGTTAGGAACATTAATATACAAAAGGCTGGTGAAACTGTCCCCTTATACTCTTCTTTCCAGAATCAATCCTGCCCTTACCCTCAATATTTTATCTCATAAAAGGTAAGAGGAGTCGAGGAATGGCAAATCCAAGAAAAATCTGGAAGGAGATGCATCCACCTAAGGTCTGGCACAAAGCTTGCATTACAAGAACCATACAGCCTTCCCAGGGCCAGAGGCCCCTCCAAAGTGAAAAGTGAGAAGGGACAGTGTTAACTTTCCTCTAAGTTTAGAGTATACCATCAACATATATATACATAAGAGACTCTTTGTCAGAAATGTCAGTCATATGATATTTTGTTAAAATAGATATAATTAACACTAAAATAATCAACAGTAAGTCAGTCCAATTACATCCCAGTTACTAACGCAAGAAATATTTTACAGAGTCTATCATACCAATTATAAATGCATTATCAATGACACTAATAACCAGTGTATGTGTTATATAACCATTTAATTCCGTATTACTTTAGAAAATTTTATTCATACACAGTTGTTTTCCAATGAGATAAAGGTCAAAAGGAAATTTATGACCTACAGCTAAGGGATATAGGATTAATATCAATAAGTTGAAAGAATTTTCCTATAGAGAAAATAACTAGCAAGTGAACCCTAAGAAAAATGGATAATGACAGATATTTATGAAGAACCCTACTCATTGCTAGACATGAAAAGATCCGAGAATCTTCATTATTGCTGATTCTTGACTGTTACTTTAAGGGAGATGCTATCTTTGACAAATCAGCATATATTTCTGCATGTATTTTCCAGTTTCTTCTAAATGTCGAGTTTTATGTGAGGAATTAATTATAAAATTAATAACTTTGGTACTTTTAAATATAAGTGGAATTACAAATAGACAAGTCATAGTTAATTGATAGATTTCAAGAGTCTCAGACTTTTTGACTCACCAGTGAAACTTTAGACAACTTGCCAATAGTTGAAGTTTCACAATTTAATATCAATTCTTTCTTTTAAGTGGTCCTTCCCTGGTACAATAAATACACCTCTGAAGATAGCTCCTTTAAACTTAATGATTAATTTATACCTTTTCTTTCAAAGGGGTAGCAGATCCTTTCTGCCAAACATATTTTCAGGCATCATTAAATGCCTGGGGATAAAAGAGAAAAACCTCCCCCTACCCCCAGGAAACAGAAGAGTTTAGGGCACAAAAAAGAGAAGGAATGTTCTCCAAAATGAACCATATTGTTATCAAATTCTGTTAAAAATAAAACAGAATTGCCTAGCTGCTCATCTGAAAATTTTAATAAAAGCCCGGCAAAAACTGAGCCCTAACTTGGAAAGAAATTTTTTCCCAAAATTTCTTAATCTCTTACATCAAAACTATATAAAAAATATTTTAGGAAGCAAATAATTCCTCATAGGCATCATTACATCCTTTTTTTCTCTATTTTTACTTCTTAATCATTGTAACTATTATATAATCTTTTTACTTCTTAATTATTAAACCCTTTTCTATAAAATAAATCATTATTTGCAAGACTAAAGCCTAAAAGGTATAGGGACATAGCAATAACCTAGTGGGCTTTCAGTCTGGCTTTACCCTTCCCCGGTGTATAGTGACCTGTATCACACATCGCCAAATAGAAACAATAGCAGTTCTGCACCCAGTGTATGCATAATTTATTACAGCACTTTATCTCGGAGAGAGGGGAAAAATGAAAAAGAATCAATTTCTTAAGATTTAAGGTGCAGACTACCACAAGATAAAAGGATCTCTATTAAGATGTTTCTAAAATGTAGAAGTGGTTAAAAGATGCTCTTCCATCTCCTTTTGAATATATAGAAAATGAAGTAAATACTCATAAAAATAATGACGAGCATATCCTGATTATGAGCACAGAATCTAGATTCAGACAAATTAAAACTTGTGAGATTGAAGCTTGTCACTCACAAACTGAATGACTTTTGACAAGTTCCTTAACCTCCCTGAGCCCCAATTTTGTCATCTGCAATAAGAAACTTACAGTAATATCTACCTCATAAGTTGTGACAAATTAAGTACTGCATGTAAGGTGGATGGCCATAGTAACTGCCTCACGGTAGGCAAAATTCTACGATGACCCAGTGACCCTCACCCTTATATAATCTCCTCCCCTTGAGTGTGAGTAAAATCTGTGAACATGATGGAATATTCCTGTGATTATGTTACTAGGAAAAAGGAACTTTGCAGATACAATTAAGGTTACTAATTAGTTGACCTTGTGCTTATCAAAAAGGAAATTATACAGGTGGGGTTGACCTAATTGTGAGTCCTTCAAATGTGGGTCCACAGGTCATAGACAAAATCAGAAAATTTAAGTCAGAGAGATGTGCTACTCTTGACCTGGAACTACCTATGAGAGCCACATGGCAAAAACAGCAGACAGCCTCTAGGAGATAAGAGCATTTCTCTGCTGACAGTTAGCAAGAAAACCAGGATCTCAGTCCTACATCTACCATGAATTGAATTTTTCCAACAAACTGAATGAATATGAAAGTGGATTCTACCCCATTGCCTCTAGGTGAGAACTTTATCCAGCCAACACTTTGATTTCAGCCTTAAAAAACCCTGAGCCAAGAACGCAGCCACACCATGCCTACTCCTCTGACCTATAAAACTGTGAGCTAATAGATGGGTGTCGTTAATGCTGCTAAATTGTGATTATTTCATTATGCAGTAATAGAAAGCTAAAACGCACTCAAAATGTGTTCAATTAATATAAAGCTGTCTCTCCAAAATTATTGATAAATCTTTTCTACCTAGTGCACTGGTTCGCAAATTAAACAGCACAAAAAATTATCAGGCAATTTCAAAAAATGCAAATTGTTAGCTGTGCTCCCAGAGATCACGATTCAGGTCAATGGAATAAAGAGGAACCTGAATTTGTACTAGCATTCTGGATGACTGGGACCAAATGCGAAAACAGTCACTTGCTTCTTTGGAAATCTTTGACCATGGGTTTTCGTATTGTTGTTGTTTTCTTCCTGGAACATGTAGCAGCCACCTTTCCAGTATTCATTTTCTACTCTCTAGCCACATCGGCTGTCTTTCACATCCTGAAACATGCTAAATTTTATTCTAGCTCAGGCCCTCTGCCCATGCTCTGCTTGGAATGACTTTTGTCTACCATTTTCATCAATTCTGTGACAGCATCCAACCACTGAGTGTCTCACCTAGTTAACTTCTACATATTTTTTGAGTCTTTTTTCAAGAATCACTTCTTCAGGGACGCCTTGTCTGACCCCTCAGACCATTTCAGTCTCCCCATTGTTAAATTAACTCGAAAGCCTTTACTCATCATTGTAATTTGCAACTATACATTTATTATATAATTGCTTGAATAGTATCTGTCTCTCTTTCAGTATTAAGTTTCATTAAGCAGGAATTGTATTGGTTTTGCTAAACCTGTACACTAAGAAACTACTGCACTGCCTAACCCAAGTAAGCACTCAGTAAATATTTGTTCAATGCATAAATAATTGAAAGGGTCTTTGAGCTGGGAGTGTACCTTTTGCTTGAAGGGGTGCACCACAGGCTTCGTCAGCTCCAGAAGCAGCAGGTGTGGTAGGTGTCACCAACAGTGTACATGAATTGTGTGTGTGTGTGTGTGTGTGTGTGTGTGTGTGTGTTGAGGAAGGATATGGGGAAAACACAATGACAGTGGCAATTTAGGAAGATGGGGCCTAGGAGGGGGCTGCAAAGCCTGGCCCCATGAGCCCTTAAATAATGACTCTCCCTTTGGGAATAAAACTGGTTCTGGATCTAGGGACATCAACAGTTGCAAGTTGATATTAAGAGTTACCTGTTAGACCCGTTTCAGGGCTGTGTTTGGTTAGGACAAATGAATAAAGTGAGGAAGTCACACGAAGCTGTCTCCTAAAGAGACATTTCTGCAGCAGGATGCCAGGTTCACAGCCACAGAGCAGAGCTGCGACGATTCAGCCAACTGGGTCTAGGGTGGGCAAGAGCTATGTCAGCCTTTCATGTCCCAACATGTCCTGAATCTCTTGCATGCTTCAGGAACACAGGATTTGCCACAGTCTGAAGCCCCTTTAGGGGCTAGCACTCTTCTCTCAACTCTAAGGCTATTTCTTGATTAGTCAGTGATCAGAGTTTGTCTCACCCCAACCTGGACCCAAACCTTCTTCCTGTCCTGAAGGCACAGTGCCAGTTTTCTCTGGGTCTGCTCCAACAGACGCATTCTTCCCCTTTTCTCCTTTATAATTTGCTTTTCTTTTTTTTTTTTTTGGTTATTAATATTCATGGGGTACAAAGCAAACTGTCACCACTCATGCCTAAGATGTGATGGCCAGATCCATACTGACAGGATGTCCATTACCACAAATTGTGATTATACCCCATGTTCCCCACCTAATTATTCCCCCAGTTGTCCCCGACCTCCGTCCCCATTCTCCTTTCCCCACCTCATGCTGTATTCCTAGGTCTGTTCTCTCCCTCTGCAAGTCCAATACACCACTGTGGTCTTTCTTTCCTTCCTTCTTTCTCTCTTAGCTCCCATGTATGAATGAGTACATATGGTATTTATCCCTCTGTGCTTTGCTTATTTCAGTCATCCTAAGTTTCTCCAGGCTCATCCATGTTACTGCAAATGGGAGAATTTCATTCTTTTTCATGGCAGAGTAGTATTCCATGGTGTATATATACCACAGTTTCCTTATCCAGTCATCCATCAATGGACATTTAGGTTGGTTCCATGTCTTGGCTATTGTAAACAGAGCTGCGATGAACGTGGGAGAGCAGGTATCCCTTCGACATGATGATTTCCATTCCTTTGGGTATATACCCAGAAGTGGGACTGCTGGATCATGTGGAAAATCTATCTGCAATTTTTTGAGAAACCTCCATAATGTTTTCCATAGTGGTTGTACTAATTTACAGTCCCACCAACAGTGCAAGAGTGTTCCCTTCTCTCCACTTCCTCACCAGCATTTATTATTATCTGTTTTGTTTTATTACAGCCAGTCTTTTTTTTTTTTTTTTTTTTTTTTTTGTCTTTTTCGTGACCAGCACTCAGCCAGCGAGCACACCGGCCATTCCTATATAGGATCCGAACCCGCGGTGGGAGCGTCGCTGCGCTCCCAGCGCTGCACTCTCCCGAGTGCGCCACGGGCTAACTGGGTTGAGATGATATCTCAGTGTGGTTTTAATTTGCATTTCCCTGATGATTAGTGATGTTGAGCATTTTTTCATGTACCTGTTGGCCATTTGTATGTCTTCAAAATTTGCTTTTCTGAACTGGGGCATTTTCTCCAATGCCTCATTCTCTCCCTTCCTTCCAAAGCACTGGAAGCTTCCTTTTTTATTGAATTCAGCTCTTTGGCTTTCCTTCTATTTCTCCTAATCAAGAGCCACTATGATTTTCTTAGAAACATATTTTGAAAGGAGTTGATTCTGAGGAGACTCATGGAAAAAACCAGCTGTGAGACAAGTAGCTGCCCTTAACAGGAGGATACCAGCTGCCACTGCTCTAACCACAGCTCTTGGCTTTAACGAAAAGTTAAATTCTACCTTAGATTTAGGGCAGAATAATTTCTGAGAAAGTATGAGGAAATATTTATTTCACTATTAAACTTTTGTCATCCCTGCCATGAAATGGAAAATCAGAAAGTCATGTTTGCCTTTAATCCTACACGAAAGTTAACATGAAATAATTTGTATTTCTAAAAACTGTTAAAAATGTCCTTGTCTCTTGACCCACTCACATATTTAGAATTCATCACAAGAAAATAATCTGAAATATTCCCAAAGATTTTCACAGCAATTGTTCATCACTATCACTTTATACTAGCAAAAACTTGGGAAATAACCTAAATGTCCTCAACTTAGAAATGCTTAAAGAATTATCAGTATCTACATATGAGGTATCATAATCAATATGAGGTAAAATAATCAAACTCATAAAAGCAGAGAGTAGAATGTTGATTGCCAAGGCCTGGGGATGGGGGGGGTTGCGGGGGGGAAATAGGGAGTTGTTTAATGGGTATAAAGTTTCAGTTTTGCAAGGTAAATAAGTACAAGAGATCTGCTGTACAATATTGTGTCTATAGTTAACAATACTGTATTGTGCACTTAAAAATTTTGTTAAGAGAGGCATGGAGCCAGGGGAAACCAAACCGAGCTGCAACTAGGCAAGCTGCTGCTGCTGCTGCCCCAGAGCCCTGCTGGATTCCTGAGTCATTGAGCCAGAGGAAGCCAAACTCAGTTGCAACTAGGCAAGCTGCCACCGCTGACCCAGGGCCCCACTGGGGGACTGAGGTGTGGAGCTGGAGGAAGCCAAACCCAGATGATACCAGGTAAAGAGCACACCAAAACCACTATTTCCACATGCGTAGCCCAACATAGCCATCCCAATTGCTACAGCTGCTGCAAAAGCAGCTAGTCTCTATAGCAACAGTCACAGCCACTGTGCAGATGACACGCCAGACTCTTAACTGCATTGACACAAGGAGAGGCACCAGCAGAGACCAAAAAAAAAAAAAAAAAAAAAAAAAGGAGAGGTCCTCTCTCTCCACAAAGCACACTCCAGAGTAATAGAAGAAGCATCTGCTTTACGTTAAAATAATAGGGGAGGACTTGATCACACCTGTCTCAGTACTGGACAGATCATCTAGGCAACAAACCAACAGAAGAACAGTTAATCTATCAGATGGAGAGAACAAATCTATGGTTATTAGAGGGGGCAGGGGAGAGGGGAGAGATTAGATAAGGGGCACAAAGAATAAGTATGATTTGTAATAATGAATGTGCTAATAAAAAATTTAAAAAATGCTTGTTAAGGAAGTAGATCTCATGTTAAGTGTTCTAATCACACTATCTCTCTCTCTCTCTCTCTCTCACACACACACACACACACACACACACACACACACACACACACTCCCCAAAGGGGCACAAGGAAACTTTTGGAGATAATGGATATGTTTAGTACCTTGATTGTGGTAATGGTTTCATCAGTATATGCAATGCCCAAAACCATCAAAGTGTATATATTAAATAAGTGGAGTTTTTGTATATTAATTATACCTCAATAAAGCATTAAAAAAATCTATGCTCTAAAATATTATGTGGGTTTTTAATTATTCTTCATAAAAACATTTAAGAACATGGGGATGGAACATAATTATGAAGTTTTAAATGTTGATTACAGAGCAGTATATATATAGTATTACTTCAATTTTGTAAAATAAAAATATATACATGTATTTCTGACATGTGTGTAAGAGAGGGAAGGAGAAAGTGGAAATGAGAGAGGAAAGAAAAAGAAAACATTCCTTCAGTTAAGTAAAGCAAATAGCCAGCATTTTCCTTTATACTCTGGTGGGTAGCAAATCCCTCCATAGAAATCAATTGTTGGAAACTCAGTATTTAAGCAAAGAATAAAAAAATTTCTCTGTGAAGAATAAGGCCCTAAAGCAACAAGTAGATATCCCATGTGTATAAACAGGTAAAGACCTAGCAATCGGGGCGTAAAAAAACTAAAACTGGACTTTAGCTATACTAAAGGTTACCCCCAAATAACTTATGAGTAAAAACTGAAAGTTAATATAGAAGTTGTACTATGTAATATAATTGTTTCATAAATATTCATTTATAAATTAACAGCTTAGCAAAATATCTAAGCATGCAATTCTTCTGTCAGAGACTGGATATAGTGATTTAGACAAAAACCTTTTTTATTATTGTAAATACTTAAGGTGAAAAATCATTATAGTAATGGTTTTCAATTTTTAACAAGCATCAGTAACACCTAGAAGGCTCATTAAAATACAGATAATACGTCTCCTCCCCCAGAGTTTCTGATTCAGTAGGTCTGAGAAAAAGCCCTAGAATTTTCATTTCTGACAAGTTCCCAGGAAATGTTGCTGCAGCTGGTCTGACGTGTGGTGTTATGTACTAGAACCACAGTTGTGACCTGGTCACTGCAGTCTTGGGCCAGTTCCCATTCCACTATGTCAAGGAACAAAATATTATATAAAAGGCACAATATTTGAAATCAAAAGACTAAAGTCTGAGTATGATTCTGCTATCGAGTGTAAAACAAAATCCCCTAGTACTATAAACTTCATTTTCCATATCTTTGTCATTGGAGTAATAACATCTATCACATCCTTTAAGATTAAAATAAAGATAAACTAAGGATATACATTATACATTACACATTAAAGGGCTTTATATTCAATTCATTACTTTAGAAACAGAAATTCTTATTATATGTCTCAGTTACACTGATTATAAACCATGGACTTGAACTTCATGGTTAAGTTCCTAATCTTAGGGTCAACTCTAGATTCTGGTTCCTGAGAAACTAGAGAAGACTAAGAAAAGATGACCAGATAAAAGCCAGGCTCTTCAGCTTCTTGTTCAATTAAGGACAAAGATATGAGTGGGAATAGGAGCAGAGGTCATCATCTAACAAAAAGAATTCTAACAAAAGAAAGTAGATGATCTGGAATAAAGATGAGGTGTGAGACCAACTTCCCAGCAAATGTGGAGTCACAGCTAACAGTGGTGCATGGCTGCCTTCCTCTTGGCAGCAGTGTTTCTAGATGCTGGGTTCTGGAGACAATACCTTAAGAACTCATGCAGGCCATGAAAACCTTTCTGGACCTATATTAAGCAGTTTGTATACTAATTTTTGGACACTGCAGCTTGACCAACTTTAAGCTAATAAATCTTGATATGTTAATCTGGCATTTCACCCTGGTCATGTTTTGACTTTAATTTACTACAAAAGCTTGGTTTTGGCTTTACCAACATCCAATCCCAATTCACGCTGCAGGTTTGGGCATTACTATATGGCTCAGAATTAATCATTGCCGGTGACTTCTTTTATCGTATGTCATAATATCACCAAAAACAACCAACATCCTAACTGATACTATTTTATTTTCGATTGCAAAAGGCAGTAGCAATATTACCCATTTTAGATCCTGACTAAATTTTCAGAAATCTCAGGGTAAAAGGAAAAAGAGAAAATTGAAATTGAATATGCAGCCTGGAATGTGACAGTAAAATAGTACAAATGTAGAAATAATCATTTTCTAGGTCATTAATGAAGTATTAGATGTTAGTGAGTATTATGTCTCTCTGGTCACCAAGATCTCCATGATTTATTAGTATGTTATTATTACTATCTTAATGATTCTAATGCATTTGAAGCTATGATTGTTATATTTCCTTAGTGATATCCTGAGGACAGAGCTGCTTTTTAAAATCCCTATATATTAGTTTGAGATTTCTACTTCTGTCATTAGCAGAATTCCCACTATTGTCACCACCACATTTACTATCACATGACCTTGATAAGTGTTTGAGCATTCGACTCAACAATACTTCCTTGTAAGAATTAGATTTCCATTTCACATATGTAATATAAGAAAATGATAATAACCTTTATTTTTCCTCCTCTTATAAATGTCAGGTGGGTATCACCATCCCCAGTGTCTACTCACCCTTGAAAGGCAGTCTTTCATGCTCTTCATTGTACACTCAAACATTCCTATGCTGATAGTTCTGCTGCTTCCAGGGTAACTACTAGAGGGTGAACAAAACCAATGCCATTTTGTGCCCTGCCTGCCATGTTGACTCCTGCTTCACCTCATTCCTTTGTTCACCAACCAGTTATACATCGACTTTAGGGCAAGCTGAAAAAGGGACATAGGTTTTGGGGAGGGAATGATTTATTCCAGCAGGTGGCATCAGTGGTTTGAGCACTAACATCACAAGACACTTGGTGAAAAATGTTATCAACTTATTTTCCTTAACTAGTTTCCTTGATGTTATCTCTAGTAACAGAGCATTTGCTGTACAAACTTTGCCTAAATGCAGAGAGCAAGAGCTCTTATCTGTAGATGTCTGATTCTTCGCTGTATGTGGCTTTTCTGTATGTTGTCACCATTAATAAATTAATAAATATCTCTGATTACTGAAAAGACCTGCCTGCTTCCTTCTTTGGTCTCAAAGTAACTTCTCAATTTCTAAGGCATTAGACTTCAACCCTTTCCTCACATGGTGACCTCTAATAGAAACAAATACAAGAGATTTGGGGGCACAGCATTAGACTTAGGCACCAAAACCCATCAATGATGGTAACTTTAAGCAAAGGGCAGTTCAATTTTTACTCTTGCATTTAAATTTACAGGGAAATGAAAAGAATATATGTTATTGCTTCCAAACTTAAACCAATTTTACACTACCTCCAGACTACTCACTTTATTTAGCAGAAAATTATTATGTATTCTCAGAGCTACTCATATGAATAGCAGTGTTACAGATCAGCATTATTCTACAACTCCCACCAGAATTAACCTTAATGAAATAAAACTTTTTTTTTCAAGTTCCCAAGATTTGAATTTTAAAAGAAAGTTTTAATCTGTTAATTGTCCCTCAGGTACTTATTTCTGGGCCTTGAGGCTTAGATTCCCTTTCAGATAGAAGAATTTTACACACACCTCACGTATGCACTTAAAGCAGCTGGATGAAACAGTATTCACCTCCTTCCCAGCTTGTCAGTGCCTAATGTGAGGCCTTCGATCTGTATTAGCAGAATAGGGGAACAGCAGAGTGTGGGTTCTGGAACTTGACGAGCATCACTTCAAATCCTGAGTATAATTTATAGGACACATGTTATGTGGCTAGTTACTTGATCTCTTTGGGTTTCTGTTTCCATTTTTTCATCTGTAAATGTTAGACTGTAATACTTGAAGATAAAATGAGTTGATTTATGTAAAGTGCTTTGTAAGGTGACTTGTGTGTACTAAGTGTCAATGAGTGGTAGCTATTTTTGGTGACAACTTCTCATCCTTATTTTCGTGGTTGGAAATCAACCCCCTTTCCCTGGCACACAACGAAAGAGGAAAGCTCACAGAATCACAGATACCAACTACTATGTTCCATAGTGAAATCCAAAATAAACCAAACACCAAAAACGTCTTTGGATAACACCAACAGTAATATGGAGCAAATGCCTGGAAACAAAAATTAATCTTTGATTTCAAAAAGTTCATGGATTGAGAGATTTTTTATTAGAAATTCCTTATCTGTGAAACGGCATCGTCTATATGACAACATTTGCAAAAGAGCTTTCAGTTTTTGTCTCTGCAATTGCAATCTTGCTTTGGTTTGTTTATGTTTTTTTATTAATATATGCTTTAGCACATCTACATGACCCCAAACCATGAACAATAAATACATTTTCAATGACACAGTTACTATATTCTTATGGCTAAATGGGTTTAGACACACTATTTTACTTTTTTTTCTAACTCAGACTTTCCGGTTTGCATAACCCCGGGGTTTTATAGGCCATGACTTCCAAAACCTTATATGAACACCTTGCCAACTGCCTTAAAAATCCCTAAACATGCACCTATTATAAATAGTATTTTGTGAGCTGTTAAAAAGAAACAAATACGCACAGAAAATCTAATAGAATCTAAATGGTATGAGTGGGCTGATCATATAGCTCCTATCCAACACGCTCTTTTAACTCTGTCACTTGCATCATCCCTGTATTAGTCCATTTATGTAGCTTATAACAAAATACCTGGAACTGGGTGATTTATAAAGAAAAACGACATTTATTGCTTACAGTTTCTGAGGCTGGGAAGTCCAAAGTCCATCTGCTGGTGGCGATAGTGACCCAGGGGTCTCACATTGCAAGATGGTGGAAGCAGAGAGAGCAAAATAGAGAGAGAGAGACAGACTCTCCTCTTCTTTTAAAGCCCTCGGAACCACACCCTTGACCACCATTTTTAATCCAGTCACTACCACATGGTCCTACAATCCAATCACCTCTTTAAGGCTCCAGCTTTCAATTGCCATAATAGGATTTCCCACCCTATTAACAGTCACAGTGAGGGCTAAATTTCTAATACACAAAACTTGGTGGACAAAATTCAAGCTTCAGGGAGTTTTGGGGGGATATAATTCAATCCACTACAGTCACCAATAAAATATTTATTTCAGGGCACAGAACTAGGTACAGCAAACACACAGAGGTATGACTTTGGCTATGTGTTTAAGAAGAATATTGACTTAGAAAACATTACTCAAATATCCATTTCTTCCTGTTTACCACTTCCCAAGAAAACTAATCAAACTACAAGACTTATGGAAATATGTGTATAGTCTGACAAGCAAGACTGTGCCAGAGAGAGGACAATTTGCCTGAGCATTCCGCACAGGTGTTTGGATGCCCCCTAAGCTAAAAAAATAAAATGCAATGGTGTTTAATTGCTTAGATCCTTCTCCTTTAATTAATCAAATTAACATTTTGAACATCAAGCAGGTCATTTAATAGTTTCAGTTTACCCCTTTTATACCTAAAGCCCTCACAAATGTCAATGGATTTGACACACACCATAAACACTGCAGGTGCAGATGCAAAACAAACCTACATAAATTTAGATAATGTTAATATTTAAAATTCTATAAAAAATTAATATGCATATTCATGCACAATACATGGGGTTAATGCATTTATTTCTAGTAAGGTTTCCTCACTATAGAGCTTGCTAGAGCCTATAATATTTTTCTAATTTATATTCTGGTATGTCAAAGTTTTCACCCAGTAGGGTACCATTGTCTAGAATTCATATTTGGATAATATTATTAGAGCACTTATGAATGGTTTTGGGGGAAAATGCAACATAAAGAAGAATGTTAACTATAATTATGGATAATAAACAAAATGCTTTCCTCCCCACTCAGTGGAAAAGAATCAGACCACCAGATTTTGCCATTTTTGCTAGCCGTGTACACTCAAGCCCTTTTAAATCTTTTGTAATCCTGGCGTTTGCTTACGGTTGTATGTTTTTACAAGTACTTAGATTTTCCTTATGAACAACATGGAGAAAAATTGTGTTATAGATTGAATGTTTGTGTCCCTACAAAACTGATATGTTGAGGCCCTAATCCCCAATGTGATGGTATTTGGAGATGGGGTATTTGGGGGGGTAATTAGGTCATGAAGGTAAGGCCCTGGTATAATGGGAATAGTGCACTCACAGAAAGTGACACCAGAGAATGTATTCTCACTATTTTCACTAGCACACACTGAGGAGAAAGGTCATGTGAGCACACAGCCTTTGGCAAACCAGGAAAAGCCCTGATCAGATACCAGTCCTGCAGGTTCTTGATCTGGGACTTCTAGCTAGCAGAATTGTGAGAAAAAATTCATTTGTTTAAGCTACCCAGTCTATGGTATTTTGTTCTGGTGTCTTAAGCAGACTAAGACACAGTGGTTTATTATTTTATCTATGAGCTCAAAACCCCGATTAGCTGGAAGGGAGACCAGGCTCCTTGAACCAATGCAAGGAAGGTCCTTGTGATTTCCTCAGGATTCACAAGAGTGAAACAATCTCCACTGACACAGTGGAGCAGCTCTTGGCCTAGCCCACCCTGGGGTGGAGGAAGCTGTTGGATCCATCTATAAGCATTCTCCTAGGATTACGGTCATGACTTCTGTGTTCGTTTGAATGTTTGTCTTCTCTCAAACTGATGTTGAAATTGAATTGTAATTGTAATAGTATGAAGACGTAGAATCTTGTAGAGGTGATTAAGCCATGAGGGCTATGCCCCCATGCAGGGATTAATGCAGTTATTGCAGGACTGGGTTTGGTCCCCTTTTCTCTCCTTCTCACCCTGTCTTTGCCCTTGTGCCATGGGATGATACAGCAAGAAGGCCCCTGCTAGATTCCCACCCCTCAAACTTGGACTTTCCAGCCTCCAGAACCATGACCCAATACATTTCTGTTAATTATAAGATACCCAGGCTGTGGTATTTTGTTATAGCAGCACAAAATGAACTAAGGCACCCCATTTGATAGGCTACTTCTCTTCATTGTAATACCTCAAATAACCACAGAAAAATTACATGGTATAGCCACCAGTGTACCTATGCTAATTTATGTCTCACTGAGTGTTTGTGGCTACATGTGGGGTAGTGTTTTCTAAAAGGGAGTGATGTACAGGTCTATTCAGGAAATGGCAGGGAAAAAATTACTATTGAATTCTGACTAGGACACGTCCACCCCCCCCCCAAAAAAAAAAGAGAGAGGGAGAGAAAGAGGTGCTATTTCTTTTAAAATAAACAAAATAAACTTCCTTTTGGCTTTTCAGATTCCATCCTGTTTTTCAGTAGATGTATCTTTATTAATTTAACTTCCTTTCAGTATCACTAAAAAAATGCCTTCCCAGTACCTACCTTTTGAGAGGTAATTACTGTCTCCCTTTATTTCCAGCCATGGTCAGCAACAGTGAAAGAAGGTGACAATGGAACCCTGGCTGGCCTGAATGTTGCCTGACGCCAGGGCCCGACCACCCTGACAAGGCCAGCTGGGCCAGAGTGACTGCATGGACTCCCTGAGGTGACAACACGGTTAAGAAAGTTATTTACAAGGAACCAACATCTTATTATTAAGAGAAAAAGAAGCAAGAAAAATGAAGCAAATTTCCCAAACATAGACTCTCAGCCAGTTTCTAAAAGCCTCTTGTTGAGTTTATAAATGTAATTGTTAAATGTCTGCTAAAAGTGGCAAACAAAATGCCAGTGGCCAGGATCAAAGAAACCTTTCTGTAAAAAAGGAAAATAAAAAAATTGTATCGTGCCAAGTCAAGAGCATGTAAACAAGTTATTAATTCCTTGAAAATATAGGTTCATTTTTGTAAGGTTTCTTCCTATAGCCATAATTAGCTAACGGTGTTATCCTACAGCACAGATGTGTGCCTTAGGTAAGGGGTGAGGTGTGTTATGTGTGCATGCACACATGGATTTTGTTTCTTATTATGACGAAAAGTAAAGTCCACTTGTTATGTGGATGTTGGACCTGACTCCAACATGCAGCACCTTTATTCATGCTGATTTTCACCCGTGGTGCTCCATTTCAGGATATTAGTAAAATTAAGCTTGTACAGTTCTAATTTATAATTATTTATTTTCAGCTCTCTTTAAAACTAGTACTTGTTCTAGACCTGGTCACCTAACCTTTGGAAGTTAGTGGCACACCTCTTCTTGCAGGTCTGACTTTCACACTACTGGACTAAGGTTCATTTGGACTAGCTAATTAGGAAAATATTTTTGTTTTAACTAAAATATTTCAAATAGGTTGTATGCTGGATGTCCATACATTAATATAACCTAGATTGCAGGCGTTCTTAGTAGAGTCTTTTCCCCCCACAGGTGTCATGGACGGCGCATGACCTGATAAGGGAATGGTAAATGTATCAATGAGATTGGACTCATATATTTGTGTTTGAAATTTCTGTCTTAATGGAAATGTTACAATATTTACTCTTGCGAACAAAAAGCTAATTTCCATATTGATCATAATTCATGTTTGTCACAATTCATATTTTTTTTTCTATTCCATGAGAGATATTAAGTCACTATATTCTGATAATGTGAAGGATTATATATTCCCTTTGGTTTCTCCAAATTATGCTACTGCACTGACTGATTTTCCAGGGCAAGACACATGAATTGCTGTTCTTTTATAATGTTTTCATGCCCATAAAACATAATGCATGACTGTGCATAGTGAGGCCCTCCAATAACAGTGACTGATAAATTCCAAGAGAGGAGGAAAGAGTTTAACAGTTTTTTAACCCTTGAAGGCTGGATAAAATAAAACAGACACTAATCTATCATGTGAAGGCATAAACACTACCATTTTTTTTCAGGGAAACAAGAACATTACTAATGAGAGCAATTAGCATTTCATAACTGACTTAAGGTTCTCAACTATGCAGACAACATTTCTACTCAATTTAGAAATTTCTATTTTTTAGAAATTGTAACAGGTAAATTTGCCACCTAGATTTTACTAGTAATGGTTTACGAACACTCTAGCATAGTGGAATTTTAAGCCATGGAATGGCTCCATGCTGTTGATTTTTTTTTTTTTTTTATTAAATAGGTGAGTAGAAAATGTATTTTGTATTGGCTGAGTAGAGATATTGAAAATATAACAATCCTTTGTCTTACTACTTAAGTAAATCTTTTTTCTCTTTTTAAATTGAAACATAGTTGACTGTACATAGCTGTGGGGCGCAGAGTTGAATATCAATACCTGTGTGCAATATATGATGCTCAAATCAGGATAATTAGTATATTCAACATTATACTTAGCTCAATTGGTTAGAGTACAGCTTGTAACACCGAGTTCAAGGGTTCAGATCCTTATACTGTCTAGCTAACAAAAAAAAAAAGAAAGAATTGAATTATTTAAGTTAATCTGATCATAAAATTAAATACTTATTCCTTGAAATCTCAGATTTCTATATAATATGATTAAGACCTTTGTAAAATTCTTGAGCAAGGTTTTGAGAATAGTGGCCCCTGAAAGATTCCCAAGTCCTATTTCCAAGAACCTGTGTATATGTAAGGTTACATGGCAAATCAACAGAGGAACCAAGGTTGTGTAAGAAATTAAGGCTGCTAATCAAATAATCTCAAAAGACGGAGACAATCCTGGGTTACCCAGATAGTCAAAATGTAAACACAGGTCCTTACATGTGGAAGAGGAAGGCAGAAGAGGAGTTTAAAGTAATGCGGTATGAGAAAAGCCTGACCTGATGGTTCTGACTTTATTTTTTCTTTTCACAATTAAAAAAACCTTTTGTTTATTTGTTTGTTTTATTTTACTTTTTAGCTCCCACTTAAGTGTGAGGACATGCAGTATTTCTCTTCTTGTGCCTGGCTTATTTTACTTAGAATTTTCTCTAAGTACATCCATGTTGCTGCCAATGGCAGAATTTCTTTGCTTTTTATGGCAGAGTGATATTCCATTGTGTATATATACCACATTTTCCTTATCTAGTTGTCTGTCGATTGATGCCTAGGTTGGTTCCAACTTAGGTACTGTAAATAGAGGTGTGATAAACACGGGAGTGCAAGTATCCCTTCGACATCACTTTCATTCCTTTGCGTATACCCCCAGCAGTGGAATTACTGGATAGTTTGGCAGTTCTATCTGTAGTTATTTGAGGATCCTACTGTTTTCCATAATGGCTGCACTAATTTATAGTCCCACCAATAGTGTAGGAAGGTTCCCCTTTCTCCACATCCTCACCAGCATTTGTTATTCTCTGTCTCTTTGATAATGACCAGCCTAACTAGCATGAGATGATATCGCAATGTAGTTTTGATTTGTGTCCCTGATACTTAGTGATGTTGAGCATTTTTCATGTGTTTGTTGACCATTCATATATCTTCCTTTGAGAAATGCCTGTTCAGCTTCTTTGCCCATTTTTCAATTGGGTTACTTGTTTTTTACTGTGAAGTTATTTGAGTTCCTTGTATATTCTGGATATTAATCCCTTGTCAGATGCATAGTTGGAGAATATTTTCTCCCATTATGAAGGATGTCTTTTCACTCTATTGATCATTTCCTTTGCTGTGCAGAAGCTTTTTAGTTTGATATAATCCTATCTGTTTATTTTATCTTTTGTTGTTTGTGCTTTTGGGGTATTATTCATGAAGTCTTTCCCCAATCCTATTTCTTGAAGTGTTTCCCCCTTGTTTTCTTTTAGGAGTTTAATAGTTTCAGGTCTTAAATAAAAGTCTTTAATCCATTTTGAGTTGATTTTGGTCTAAATGAGAAGTACAAGTCTAGTTTCATTCTTCTACATATGGATGTCCAGTTTTTCCAGCACCACTTCTTGAAGAGGCAGTCCTCTTTCCAATGTATGCTTCTGTGGCCCTTCTCAAATATCAGTTGGTTGTAAGTATGTGGGTTGATTTCTAAGTTCCCTATTCTGTTCTATTGGTCTGAGTGTCTACTTTTATGCCAGTGCCATGCTGTTTTGATCACTATAGTTTTGTAGTATAATTCAAAGTCAGGTAGTGTTATGCCTCCAGCTTTATTTATTTATATATTTTTGCTCAGGATTGGTTTGGCTATTGCGGGGCTTTTGTTATTCTGTATGAATTTTAGTATGTTTTTTTCTATTTCTGTGAAGAATGTCATTGATATTTGATGGGGATTGCATTGAATCTGCATATCACTTTGGGTAGTTTGGACATTTTCACAAGGTTAATTATTCCAATCCAAGAGCATGGAATTTCTTTCCATCTCTTTGTGTCCTCTTTAATTTCTTTCAATAATGATTTCTAGTTCTCATTGTCTCTCACCTCCTTGGTTAAATTGATTCCTTGATATTTTATTATTTTTTTTTTGGTGACTGTTTTAAATGGACTTGCTTTCTTGATTTCTTTTTCTGCTAGTTCATTGTTGGAGTGTAAAAATGCTAATGATTTTTGCATGTTGATTTTGTATCCTGCAACTTTAGTGAAATTGTTTATCAGCTCTAAGAGTTTTTTGGTAAAGTCTTTAGGCTGCTCTTTCTGTATAGGATCATGTCATTTACAAACAGGGACGGTTTGATTTCATCTTTTCCAATCTGGATGCCCTTTGTTTCTTTCTCTTGTTCTGGCTAGTACTTCTAATACTATGTTAAATAGTGGTGAAAGTGGGTATCCTTGTTCCCATTCAGGATGATATTGGTGGTGGGTTTGTCATAGATGGCTTTTATTGTGTTGAGTTACTTTCCTTCTATACCTAATTTGCTCAGAGTTTTTAGTCTTGAAAGGATGTTGAATTTTGTCAAATGCTTTTTCTGCATGTATTGAGATAATCATATGTCCTTTGTCCTTGATTTTGTTGATGTGGTGCATCACATTTATTGACTTGCATATGCTGAACCATCCTTGTGTCCCTGGAAGGAATGCCACTTGAATGTGGTGTTTTGTTTTTGTTGTTGTTTTGTTTTTTGATGTGTTTTGCTAATTTCTTCTTGAGGTTTTTTGTATCTATGTTCATCAAAGATATTGGCCTGTAGTCTGCTGTTGTTGCTGTTGTTGTTGTATCTGTGTCTGGTTTGGATATCAGGGTGATGCTGGTCTCAGAGAATGAGTTTGAGGGAATGGCCTCTGTTTCAAATTTTTGGAATAGTTTGAAGAGGATTGGTATTAATTCCTCTTTAAATGTTTGGCAGAATCCAGCAGTAAAGCCATATGGTCCTGGGCTTTTCTTTGTTGGGAGACTGCTGATTACTGCTTCAATCTCATTGCTTGCTATTGGCCTGTTCAGGTTTTCTATTGTCTTCTTGGTTCAAAAATTTATTTATTTCCTCCAGGCTTTCTAATTTGTTGGCATATAGCTGTTCATAATAGTCTCTAATGATTCTCTGTACTTCTGTGGTATCACTTTTAATGTCTATTTTTCCATTCCTGATTTTTGCTCTATGGGGTCTGGTACATGAGAATTACTGTATTCCCTTGGTGGTGTCATATGTCCTTGTTTTGGGGGGGGTTATTTATTTATTTTTTATTTCTAGTATCTCTACGTTGATGTCTGGTCATCTGGGTATAACACTTACTTCTTCTATTACTCTGGAGTAGGCTTTGAGGAGAGAAGCTTCCTCTTCTTTTCCAGTCTGCTGGTGACACCCCTTTTAGCAATGCAGTCAAATGGGCAGCAGGCTACCTGTACAGTGGCTGTGGCTGCTACTGTGGTGATGAGCTGCCCTTGTAGCAGCAGTGGCTGTGGTGGTGGCTATGGTGAACCACCCACACAGAAATGATGTTTTTGTTGTGATCTTGCTTTCTACCAGGAAGGGGGTGCTGCCCTTGGCTCCTGCCTAGGACCCCTGGAGTGCTCCTACTTTCTGCCAGGTGGCAGGGGCTTCCTTCATTTCTGACTTTAAAGATGGAGTAAGGGGGTTACAAGGCAAGGAAGGGGGAAGTCTCTAGAAATTAATTTTCTCCTAGAACATTCATAGGGCCCTGCTGACACCTTAACTTCAGACCAGTGAATTGATTTTGCAATTTTAACCTCGAGAACTGTAAGAGAATAAATGTGTGTTGTTTTACGCCACCAAATTTCTAGTAAATTGTTATAGCAGTAATAGGAAAGAAATATAAACTTTATCCTTCCAGATTGGTTTAATGTCAGAACAATGTTTGTTTCCAAATTATCTGAAGATATTCCTAGATTGTAAAAATCCAGTACCATCTTCCATGTGACATAAAGCCAAAATTAAATATATCCTCAAGTAATTTCCACAGGTCACAATTAAGATCATGAAACAATTAGCCCCCACTTTTTTTTTTTTTATCACAATCAAATATAAATAAGTTCAGCAATTTAAAATTTTATTCATCTTCAATTCATTCCTATAGCTGTTTTTAGGAAAATGATAATAATAATTATGATATTCCAAAAATATAATATAAAAACAGAAAAAGAAAAATCACATCATTGGTGATAATGCATATGTTCTTGAGATCAAGATCCCCTGCTAGAGAAGTTCATTAATGGCTTGTAGAATGGGTTGGCGGTGGTTCAGGGACATATGACTGACACAGTGACATTCTTGAACCCATCATTTTCATCAGATAGCTCAGCTTTCCTAGTTTATTTGTTAAGTTTGGTTTCACATTTGATATTCATAATTTATATTTATATCATAATTTATATTCATGTAGAATACATTAATAAAAACACATTTCAGCTCTATCACAGACTGATGGCTTTCCCTAGGCACATGGATACCCAGAAGGAAGAATTTATTTCCTGTCCTCCCTTGAAAGTACGTGTGGACACACGACTAAGCTGTCACTATGAGAATGTAAATGGAGGTGGTGTATAAAATGTCTGGACAATGTTCTTAAAATGAAGGGGTGTGCCCACCGTGACCCAATTTCATATCCTACTGCTTGTAACAGGGATTCCTGAAGCTCTCTCTACCTTGAACTTGAAGATAAAGCTCACACCACCAACGAAATTTGAAGACCATCACAACAGCTTTGAATTATCTAAATTCATACTTTTATAAGAAAGAAATAAAGATTTGTCATGTTTGAGCCACTGTCATTTTGTGTTTTTGTTACATGCATTCAAACCTAAATAAAATACCATCTTATTGGATTTTATGATATTACTATTAAAGACTATTAAACCTAATTTAATTCTGATAACTAGATACATGAATCAGATCTTGTATATTTTGTCATTTATTTATTTGTGGGTTGGCAAAGATAACAGATATGTGAAAAATGTAGACATCTGCTTGTCCAACAATTGTTTTCCTACAAATGTAAACAGACTAAAAGAACATTATGACCTTCAAAATTTGTTCAAAATTGGTTGTATTTGGTAAAATTGAGAGCTATCATTTCAGGTTAGGAAAAAATTTTTCCTCTGTAATACTGCTTACAATTCTACTGTAATTACAAGAATATTCAGAAGTAAAACAAAATCAACTAACTAAAAGAAAAAAATTCTGAAGAAAAAACATATTTATAGCCTAAGGTTACAATCAGTCTTTTAAAATCAGTAAACAAATGTTTCTAAAAGCTTTTGAAGTGAATAACATTTTATTCATTTAAGTCAAAAAAACACCATTACCCTGCCGAATTCATTAGAATTGATGACAATAACAAAATGAATTGTCTTGCTAGATTAGTCAGTGAGTTCATGATTCACTACCTAAAACCAAACAAAACCAAAAAGCTTTGAAAGAAATAGGCATTTTGTAGTCAGAAGAATAGCATGTTAGTGCTATCATTTAAAGAAGGAATACTGAAGAAATTTAATGATGAAACAGAGCAATATAATAGATTTCTGCACTAGGAGCTGAATACTGATAAGATACACCAGAGAATGAAAGGAGAGGGGCATTCTAAACATGTCAACAAAGACAGAGGTCAGTTATCCTTGGTATGGGTCTAAGGAAGTCTGGAACAAAGATCTCCAAGGAATAGTAATGCAGGAGACCAGAGCTGAGATGAAAATCAGCCTGTCTAGTAAGTAGGGTAGGACAGGTGATGACCAAACATCCAGGTGGAAGATAATCAGCATAGGTCACTGTAGGTGGCTGGCTAATCAATATCAGAGAGTAACAAAGGCAGGACCAGGGGGCCAGGGATGGAGAATCAGGCCATTTGAGGGCAAGGCTTCTAGGCAGATATGAAATACCAGGCAGAAAACATCGTCAGTGGGAGCACAGAGGAATGAGGTATTATCTCAGTCACTGTGAACTTGGGATACGGGAAGAGAACCAAGTTTACCAAGACATCTCTGGAAAACCAAAGTCAAATGTGTGAGTTACAAGTGGAGTGCAAAATGCTTAGTCATAACTTGCTCTTTTTATATATCTCTTAGCCTAAGACCAGTTGGCCTTTGGGAAAGAGAGAAAGAGGCTGAGCCTCAAGAGATTTTGGGTGATGAACTAAACAATATTGTTTTCTTCTAAATTTTTACAGAGCCACTGAAAGTAATATGGCCCTACAAGATGGGAAAAGAAGTGTAGGTCAAGGTTGTAAGGAAGAGAGTAACTAGAGAGCATAGGCAAGGTGACAATGGCATTTAAGCAAGTAGCAATGACAAGAGGAGAGAAGATGTAGAATGGACTAGTGGTGATGGCAAAGGCTGGGTGTCATACTTGCTTATGAACAAACTAAACAAAGGAATTAGAACAAAACTGGAATCATAAAAGCATACCTTAAGGAACACTAGAGTTTGTGGCAACTGAAGAGTGACAATGCAAAATCTTTCATGATGACATGAAAATAGAATAAAGTTCAGAAAAAAAAACAAAATTTTTAAAGTTTTTTGAATATTTAAATGTAAAGGAAAAATAGTTAAGACCGAATTGTTATTGGTTAAGACGATAACGCATAACAGTAGAGAAATAAATCTCTAGTGCTCCATGCTGTTCGCAGAAAATGGTTGGAGAGAAAAGGTAAAATCTAGGGAAAATGATCTATTATTTTGTCTTTAGGCATGCAAGTGAAGATACTCTGTTTTGTCTTCAGGTAAAAAGTAGAGAAAAATTGAATTATACTGCAAATTAAAAGGGGAACTAGGCATACATCATCATCAGCAGCAGCAGCATTTTGGTATCTGAGCACCCATAATAGAGAAAAGACGTAGTCACACAGGCCTCCTTGCTTTTGAACATACCAGAAATACTCCAGCTTCCATGAATTTGCTCTTGCTGTCCCCTTTGTGCAAAGATATCCATCCACAAGACCTGCCTTCTGGTTCCCTTCAGGTCTTTACACAAATGTTATCTTCTCAATGAGGCCTTATCACTATTTGATGCATTATACATTATTCTTATTTTATTTTGCATCTGTCTTTCCCCACTAGAATGGAAGGTCCAATTGAGCAAGGATATTTTATCTTTTTTGCTAGCAGCATTATTGCTAGAAACTAGAACCAATATGGTCACGTTAGGTACTCAATAAATAATTGCTGAATCAGTAAATAAGTGATTGGATTTTTAAATAGATAAAAAAATTAGGCGAGTTCCCAATTTGGATTTTTATGGGACAGAGAAAACAGAATACCCTAGAAGTAAAACATGAGTGAGACTGAGAGGCCCAGGCAAGTGGAAACTTAGATATGGAAATGACCAGAAGAATATAAATCTCCTGGACTTCCAGCAACTCTACAGAAGTTATGAAGATGAGGATCATGAACTGAATTCTGAATTACACGATTTTTGTAAAAGGTTTAACAGTATATTCTCTGCATTGCTGCATTTGGTGCTACAGGGACCTTGCTCTACCCAGAGTACAATTTTTTAGAATAAATTTCACTCTTCTCAGCCAAAAAGACAGAGGCTTATAATGACCTACCCTCCCATCTTCACTGCAGTGCAAGAGAAGAATAGCATGGCTGTGGTCAGTATACTTAGACTAAAAACTTTCACATACCCCGAAACAGGCAGTTTCGGGGGGTAATAAAAAATTGTGTTAAGGCAGTGTTATTAAACTATAACTGATGATAGTACAGTCCTTGTAAAAAATCTTAAAACATGTTTTCCTTTTAATTCACCAAATGTATTTTTAGGTTATCATTAAGTATGTGACCCAAAGATTAGGAAAAATAATGGAAGTAAATTAAATGTTAAAAAATAGTGGTTTTATAAATGTTTTAATATGCCCAATCAAGGTGTTGCAGAAGAATGTTTATTAAAAATGAAACAAACTCATGACATATTAAATGAAAAACAAGCAGTACAAAAAGGATACACAGTAACTTTAAATTTATATATATATAAAGTTGCATTAAAATTCTGAAAGGATATATACAGTATTGTAGACAAATGGGTATAGTTCTTATCTTACCTTTGCTTATCTAAATTTTTATAAAGTATATGTGCTACTTTTATATTAACGAGAAAAACTAAACTTATTTTTTTAATAATAAATCCAGTTTATGAAATTCGGTGCTTAAAATTTTATATTTAAAGCTTTGAGTAATTTTAGATTTAGAGACTGATAACTTTTTAGTTGATAATATTAAAGAAGCAACCATCCCTAATATCACCAGTGGGGTGATTAGGGTAAATCACATATAAAAAAGGCAGAACTTGGTTATTGAAAAAAAAAAAGTTAAAAGAAAAATTAAAAGCAGATCAGAGTAGAAACATTTTCTTTAGTCACTCCTTGGTAAGAAGTTTCACCAATTTCTAATGAAGAGCAATTAGCCATTAATATCAGACCCCACATAATAATTATATACTTTACTGTATATAATTATGTTCAAGTTAACTGTACCATGTAGATTTAGTCACCACTGAATTTGTCCTTTGCTGTTTTCATGAAGTCTTTAATTAAACACCCTTTCTTGTTTAGTTTTGGCTACGGAGCTAAATCAAATAAATCTTAATTAAGTTTGTAATCAAGATTCTGTTGTCCAGAAAGGAAAATTGAGTAAAAAGTTTTTCTTATAGAATACTATCCGATTTAGTAAGTCTTAACCAAAGATGGATTTAGGGCCTAATATAAAACCAAATACTAAGACAACAGCAGGAGCATTTCAAAGTGGATTATCAACCGGGAAAAAACCAAACAAACGAAAAACCCAAATCTTGAATTTCATGGAGCTTTTGTCCAAACCCAGCAGCCTCTACTTTCCAATCTCTATATTACATGGTGATAGTAAGCAACTGACAGGGAAGCCTGCTTATAAAGAAATTGAATGCTGGTTACTGAGTATTGATAATGTGTTCAGGAGAAAGTGTAGTCCTTTCAGAAAAAAAGTTTTCTGACAGTTGGAGAAAACAAACCTAGAAAAATAGGATCAATTTGTTCTGCCTTGCAAAGAAATGCAAATCCATAATGTTTTCCTCCTTTGCCTTCCAGGCAGCAGTTCAAGCTCAAGATGTTTTCAGCCCTATTAAAAGCTACCCTTCTTGGATAAGTTAAGAAAACTGATCAAACAGTCCATGCTAAGTTGTTAGTAACTATTGGGCTGCCTCTCAGGTTACCTTCTAACGCACAAAATTCCTTAACAGTAAGAAATTGAATAATGGGTGAATGACTCAGGCACTGATAGACCAGAATTATTACCATATTTTGGAAAGAAAACTTTTGTTTGACCTCAAAATACTCCATAAACCCTTGAACTTACACCACTTCTAGGTAGGACTAGCTGTGCTTATGCATCTGTCCTCATGAGGAATCAGAACTATGTATTTACTCTTACCTCACCATTCTGTGGCTAAGGTTTTTTCTTTAGAGAAAACACATGTATTAACAGGTTTTCTTGTAATAAGTCTATAGACCCCTTTTTGCTTCCCTGTAAATAAATTGAGGAAAATTAAAAAAATTATTTCTAAGTTCTGATTTTTTTTTCAGTAAATGTTCAGTCTTCCCAACACGACTTGGAGAGATTAGAAAAGAGAAAAAGAGCATATATCTTGAAAGCTTCAATCATGGAGTAAAAAAGCTAAATGAGTGGGGCCAAGATTGTGGATTAGTGGTGCCCAGTGTATAGTTTTCCTACAGAAGAAATCCAGAACAGAGTGGACAACAGAAATCAGTGCAGGAGAAATTCTCCCTTGAGAGGAGAAGGATCCACTCAGCTGTAGTACTTCCCAGAGGTAACCCCTGATTGCTCCTGACCCTAACCCACCACCAGCACGGCGGAGGTCACCAGCACCATTGTCCGGCCCCAGAGTAGGGATCCATCTCCCCCTATGGGAGTTCCTCTTGCTCCCTGAAGCAACTACCAGAGCACCATGCTGCATGGCCCATGCCACCTATAGCTACAGCCCCAGCAGCTGGAACTGCAGGCCAGGCAGATCCAGCCACAGACACTGTGCAGCCCCGAGTCCTGAACACAGCAGAGCCTTGCAAAGGGCTATGTGCCCACTGCAGCCTCCCGAGACCCACCCCATGTGGCTTCCATAGTGGGAGGCTGGAGCTGGTGGGCAGCAATCCCCGGAGCCCCTCTCCTTGAGGCTTTCACCACTAGAGACCAGAGCCACTCTGTACTAGCCCTGAATGCCCTGCCCCTGGCAGCTCCCACAGGGAGAGAGGCCTCAGTGGCTCGGCACCAGCCCTAGGAGACCTGCCCCTCAGGGCTTTCCTGGGGGAGACCTCAGCAGCCCAGTGGGAGCTCTGGGAGCTCGACCCCTCACGGCTCTTGCCAGTAGAGACTTGAGTGCCTCTACATCACCCCTGGGAGTCCTACCGTCCTGCCCCTCATGGTTCATGCATGGAGAGACCTCAGTGGATGGCAGGAGTCCCAGGAGCCCCACCCCTTGTGGCTTTCACTGGGAGTGACTTGAGAGACTCTACACCTGCCCTGGAAGCCCCTCTCCTCACAACTCTTGCTGTAGAGACTTGAGCCCTGCCCCTTACAGCTTTCCTGGGGGAAGCCCAAGAGGCTCAGCAGGAGCCCCGCCTCTTGTGGCTCTCTCCAGGAGTGACTTGAGCGCCTCTACACCAGCCTTGGGAGCCTTGCCTCTGGTAGCTCATGCTGGAAGAGGCCTCAGCAGCCCAGCACCAGCCCTGAGAGCTTTGCCCCTCATGGCTTTCACTGGAAGAGGCCTGAACAGTCCTCTACCAGCTCCAGGAGCCCCATTCCTCATAGGTTTCTTCATGAGAGGCCTCAGAGACTCACCACCAGCCCCAGGAGCCTTGTTCCTTGTGGCAACTGCCTGGGAGGCTTGAACTACTGGGCAGCAACCTGTGAAGCCTCCCCCCAAGAGCACTGCCCATGTGGATTCTGCCCAGCTGTACACTCTGTAGTCCTATTCCATGTGGTTAAGTGACAGGAATCTCAAACCACAAGGCAACAGTCTCTGGAGCTCTGTCCCTCACAGCTCTCACTATAGGAGCCCAGCACTGCTAGGCAACAGTACCAGGAGCCCAACTTTGCACAGCCCCTGTCACCCTCAGTTGAACCACACCTGTCACTGCCCCCCCAGTCTGACAACTCTACCTGAAACACTTGAGTATTCCTGAAACTTCTGGAGCTATAAAGTATACCCGGAATCAAAACTGAAACATCCCACCCAACAGGAAACATAAAACAAATCCACAGGAGAGATTGTCTTCAAAAGACACTCAAGTAACTGAAGAAACAACTGCTCCACCAGATGACCAAAGATCAATGTAGGGATTCTAGAGATATGAAAAGACAAGAAACTATGACACCCCTAAAGGAATACAGTAACTCTGAAATACAAGAACCCAATCTACAAGAAACCCTTGAAATGTCTGAAAAAGAATTCCAAGCAACAATCTCAAGGAAACTCAGTGAGATACAAGAAGAGTCACATAGACAACACAATGAAATGAGAAAAGCAATCCAAGACATGAAGGTGGAAATCTACAAACAGATTAATACCATAAAAAAGGGTGTGGCAGAACTCTTGGAACTGAAGGACTCATTCAATGAAACAAAAACTACGTTCAAGAGGATTAGCAGCAGGCTACAGCAAGCAGAAGAAAGAATTTCTGATCTTGAAGACATTTTTTGTTAAATAACCCAAGCATACAAAAAAAAAAAAGAAAAAAGAATTTTAAAAAAGTGAAGAAAATCTTCAAGAACTATCAGACAGCCTCAAGTGTATAAATGTCTGAATCATGAGTGTTCCAGAAGGGGGAGAAAAGATAAAGGCATTGCAAACCTATTTAATGAGATAATAGAAGAAAACTTCCCTGGTGTTTGTAGAGAAATGGATTTTCAGATTCAAGAACCCCAAATATCCCCCAAAAGATTGAATCCAAAAAGGTCCTCTCCAAGACACATTGCAATTAACTGGCAAAAGTTAAAGACAAAGAGAGAATCCTAAAATAGCAAGAGAAAAATGTTAAGTCAACTATAATGGAGTCCCCATCAGATTAACAGCAGACTTCTCAGCAGAAACCCTTTAGGCCAGAAGAGAACAGGATTATATGTTTAAAGAACTAAAAGAAAAAAACTGCCAGCCAAGAATACTATACCCAGCAAGGCTATGCTTCAGATATAAAAGAGTTATAGTGTATTTCACAGATAAACAGAAACTATGGGAATTCAGCACCACATGACCAGCCCTACAAGAAACCACAAGGGATTTCTGCACCTGAAATCTAAATAATAACAATAATAATAATAATCATGATCACCATAAATGCACTGGGAAGAACAAATTCCACTGATAGAAAACATAGAAAAATGAGAAAGAGGAAAAAATTGTACCGTACTACCTCAAAAAACCAACAAACTCTGAAGTCAAAGAATGACAGGGAAAGAAAGGAACAAAAGATACTGAAAACAATCACACAAAAGCAATTAAATGACAGGAGTTAAACTATACCTTTCAATAGCAACACTTAATGTTAATGGATTGAACTCCCCACTCAAAAGACATCAAGTGGCCAGATGGATTAAAAAACTAGATCCAATTATATTCCGCCTACAAGAAACCCACCTCAAGTGTAAAGATTCTCACAAACTAATAGTGAAAGGACGGAAAAGATATACCATGCAAATTGGAATCAAAAATGAGCAAGAGTAGCTATTTTTATATCAGATAAAATAGACTTTAACCAAAAACTATAAAGAAAAATGAAGAAGGCCATTATATAATGATAAAAGGATCTATCCACCAAGAAGACCTAACAATCATAAATATATGCTGCCAACATTAGTGCACCCAGATTTATAAAGCAAGCATTATTACACTTTAAGAGAGAGATAGACCTCAATACAGAAATAGTTGGGGATCCCAGCACTGCCCACTCAGCATTGGACAGATCAACTAGGAAACAAACCAATAGGGAAACACAGGATTTTAAACTACAGTTTAGACCAATTGGACTTGGTGGATATACAGAGAATATTTCACCCAACAACTAGAGAAGCTACATGCTACTCATCAGTACATAGAACATTTTCCAGGAAAGATCACTTATTAGGTCACAAATCAAGTATCAACAAATTTTTAAAAACTGAAATCATTTCATGCATCTTCTCAGACCCTAATGGACTAAAACTAGAAATAAAAAACAAACAAAATTTTGGAAATTGCACAAATACTTGGAAATTAAACAACATGCTCCTGAAAGACATATGGGTTAAAGAAGAAATCAAACTGGAAATTAAAAAAAAAATCTTCAAACTAGTGATAATAACAACACTTCATACTAAAACCTATGAGATACTACAAAAGCAGTACTAAGAAGAAAGTTTATTGCCATAAATGCTTACATCAAGAGAATAGAAAGACTTCAAATAAACAACCTAACATTACACCTCAAAGAACTAGAAAAATAAGAACAATCCAATCCCAAAGTTAGGAGAGAGAAAGAAATAATTAAAATCCAAGCAGCACTAAATGAAATAGAGACCAAAAATGTATTACAAAACATCAGTGAAGACAAAAGATATTTTATTTGAGAAGATAAACAAAATACACAAACCACTAGCCAGACTAACTAAAAAAAAAAAGGAGAGAAGATATAAATAACAAAACTCAGAAATGCAAAAGGAGATATCACAAGTAATACCACAGAAATACAAAGAATCATTAGAGATTGCTATGAACAACTATATGCCAACAAATTTAAAAACCTGGAGAAAATGGATAAGTTTCTGGACATAAGCAAACTACCAAGACTGAACCAAGAAGACATAGAAAAACTGAACAGACCAAAAAAGAGCACCAAAATTAAAGCAGTAATTAGAAAATTTCCAAAAAAGAAAAGCCCAAGACCAGATGGCTTCACTGCTGAATTCTACCACACCTTTAAATAGGAATTAACACCAATTCTTTCCAAACTAATCCAAAAAACTAAAATAGAAACCATTCTCCCAAACTCATTCTGTGAGGCCTGATACCAAATCCAAGCAAAGGTACAGCAAAAATAGAAAACTACAGGCCAATATCTTTGATGAACTTAGATGCAAAAATCCTCAGCAAAATACTAGGAAACGGAATACAGCAACACATCAGAAAGATTATACACCATGATCAAGTGTGATACATCCCAGGAAAGCAAGGATGGTTCAACATATGCAAGTCAATAAATATAATACACCACATCAACAAAATCAAGAAGAAAAGCCATAAGATCATCTCAATAAATACAGAAAAAGTATTTGATAAAATTCAACATCCGTTCATGATAAAGACTCTCAACAAACTAGGTATGGAAGAAAAGTATACAATAAAAGCCATGTATGATAAACCCACCACCAATATCATCCTGAACGGTGAAAAGCTGAAAACTTTCCCCTTAAGATCAGGAAGAAGACAAGGATGCCCACTCTCACCACTCTTATTTAGCATTGTATTGGAAGTACATGCAGGAGCAATTAGAGAAGAGAAAGAAATAAAGGACATCCAAATAGGAAAATATGAAATCAAATTGTCCCTGCGTGCAGATGACATGATTTTATATATAGAAGATCCAAGAGACTCTATTAAAAAACTCTTAGAGCTGATAAACAAATTCAGTAAGGTTGCAGGTTACAAAATCAATATACAAAAATAAGTAGTGCTTTCATACTCCAACAACAAACTAGAAGAAAAGGAGATAAAGAAAGCAAGACCATTTACAATAGTCACCAAAAAAATATAGTACCCAGGAATAAATCTAACCAAGGAGGTGAAAGATCCCTACAATGAGAACTCCAAATTGCTACTGAAAGAAATTAAAGAGGACACCAGAAGATGGAAAGACATTCCTTGTTCATGGATTGGAAGAATCTACTTTGTGAAAATGTCCATACCACCCAAAGCCATCTACAGATTCAATGTGATCCCTATCAAAATACCAATGACATTCTTCAAAGAAATAGAAAAAGCAATCCTAACATTCATATTGAACAACAAAAGACCCCAAATAGCCAAAGCAATCCTTAGCAAAAAAAGTAAAACCGGAGTCATTACACTTTCTGACTTCAAGCTATATTACAAATATATGGTAACAAAAACAGCATTGTACTAGCATAAAAACAGACACGTGGACCAATGGAACAGAATGCAAACACCAGAAATCAACCCACAAGTTTAGACCTAACAGATCTTTGACAAGGGCACCAAGAACACACATTGGGGAAAAGACTGCCTCTTCAATAAGTGGTGCTGGGAAAACTGGATATTCATATGTAGAAGAATGAAACTTGACCCATATCTCTCACCATATACCAAAATCAACTCAAAGTAGATAAAATACTTAAATATAAGACCTGAAACTTTAAATCCCAGAGGAAAACATAGGGGAAACACTCCAGGATTTAAGACTAGGCAAAGACTTGATGAATAACACCCCAAAAGCACGGATAACAAAAGAAAAAATAAACAAATGGGATTATATCAAACTAAAAATCTTCTGTACTGTGAAGGAAACAATCAACAGAGTGAAAAGACACCCATAGCATGGAAGAAAATATTCACAAACAATGTATCTGACAACAGATTAATATTCAGAATATACAAAGAGCTCAAACAATTTAACAGAAAAAAAAAACAATTAAAAAATGGGCAAAGGAGCTGAATAGATATTTCTCAAAGGAAGACATACAAATGACCAACGGGTATATGAAAAAATGCTCACCATCACTAATCATCAGGGAAATGCAAATCAAAACCATTTTGAGACATTATCCCATTCCAGTCAGACTGCCTTTTATAAAAAAGACAGAGAATAACAAATGCTGACAAGAATGTGGAGAAAGAGGAACTCTCATGCACTGTTGGTGGGACTGTAAATTAGTACAGCCTTTATGGAGAACAGTATGGAGATTCCACAAACAACTACAGATAGAACTTCCATATGATCCAGCAATCCCACTGCTGGGGATATATCCAGAGGATTGCAAATTGTCATGTTGAAGGAATACTTGTGCTCCCATGTTTATTGCAGCTCTATTTACAGTAGCCAGGTGATGGAACCAGTCTAAGTGTCCATCGATGGATGACTGGATAAGGAAATTGTGATATATATACACAACAGAATACCACTCTGCCATAAAAAGGAATGAAAATCTGCCATTTGCAGCAACATGGATGAGTCTGGAGAAAATTATCCTAAGTGAAACAACCTAAGTACAGAAAGAGAAATGCTGCATTTTCTCACTCATAACTGGGAGCTGAATCCTTAAATAAACAAATAATAAAGGACAGAGAGAGAAAGAAACAATAATCACAGTGATAAGAAGAAAGAAAAGAGCAATGGTTACCAGAGGTGGAAAAGGCGAGTGGAGTGGGAGAGGGAGGACGGTAATGAGGAATTGGTTGCCATACAGCGAGAATGATTTTGTACTGTAATGATGAATAAGCCAACTACTCTGATCTAACCATCACACATTGTAAACAACTATTGAAAATCAACATTGTACCCCACATTTATGTATAATATGTTATCTTAAAAAAATAAAAATAATAAAATAAAAAATAAAAGAATTAAAAATAAGGAGATTCTGGAGAGCTTGCTTAACTCTTCTACCATGTGAGAACACAGCAAAAAGATGGCCATCTGTGAACCATGAAACAGACACTCACTAGAGTCTGAATCTGCTAGTGCCCTAATCTTGGACTTCCCAGCCTCCAGAACCATGATACATACATTCATGTTGTTTATAAGCCACCCAATCTATGGTATTCTGTTATAGCAGCCTGAACTGACTAACACAGAGATAAAACTAGAAAATCAGTTTTCTTACAAATAGTTGTAATGGTGTTTTTGCATAGCACTAACAGTTTGCAACTGTCTCACCTATAATATAATGGCACTAAGAATTTCAAAAGAATGCAAATATTCTTTTTCAAAATTTATTAATGGAAGAGTAGTCACAACAAAATTTCCTACTGCACATCTGGATTTGGAGAAGATGTAGTTGTGAACTGTGTATGATTTAAGAGCAAAGCCATGATTATAATGAGTTCCTCCATTAAAAAGAAGTACTGATTTACAGAACTGTATAAGCAACTCTGAGAATTTTGAATGATATTTGAGGCGGGAAACATTTTAAAAAGATGGAAATAGCAATGAACTCATTAGATGAGATCTTGGGAGCATTATCATTTATTTATTAAAGGAAGTGAGGCAGACCAAAGACAAGGGGTTCCTTGTGTTGTCTTTTTAATTGAAGCATAACATATGTATATTCAAAAAATGGAATACTTCTCTGCCATAAAAAAGATTGAAATACTATCTTTTGCAGCAACGTGGCTGAACTGAGAGAAAATTATGTTAAGTGAAATAAGCCAGGCACAGAAAGAGAAATACCACGTTCTCACTCATAAATGGGAACTAAGAAATAAACGAATAAATAAAAGAGAAAGAAAGGAAGATACAACAATCACAATAATATAGTGGGCTTTCAAAAAGAAAGGACAGAAGTGAAGCAACAAAAGGTGGGAAAGGGGAAGAGAGGGGGACATAAGGGAGGAATTGATAAAGGGCCATGGAAAATGACTACATTGTGTCATGTTGAATATACTAATTATCCTGGCTTGAGCATCACATATTGCACAAAGGTGTTGATATTCAACTCTGTACCCCACAGATATGTACAATCAACTAAGTTTTAATAATAATAATTCAAAAAAACATAGTAACTACAGTTCTATGAACTTTCACAACTGAACAGACCCGTGTAAAGAGGAGAAAGGTCAAGAAATAGAACATTAACAGATATCCTCTGTTTCCCCTTCAGATTCACTATCTCTCCCTAAAAACACCATCTGAACTTCTGTCATCACTTAGTCTTGCTAGTTTTTCAACTTCATATAAATGGTATTAAACAGTTTGCATTCTATTGTTATAGGCTTTTTTTTTTGCTTAAATTATATTTTGAGATTAATCCATATTGTTATGAAGTAGTTTCTTCACTTTCACTGCCATATAATAGTCCATTAAATGAATACATAATATCATTATCCAGTCTACTATTAATAAGCATTAGGATTGTTTCCAGTTTGGGGTCATAACATATAGTACTGCTCCAACTATTCTCATAAATGGCTTATGGTGAACATAGGTGCGTAATCATTGGGTTTTATATCTAGAAATACATTGCTCAGTCATAATATATGTGTATGTACAGACTTAGAGATATAAATAACTTTCCAAAATGGTTTCACCAATTTACACTTCCACCAAAAGCTTATGAGAGTTCTTAATAACAGCTGGTAATATTTTTCAAAGTGTATCCAGTTTAATGAAAATGCGATAATATATTTCATTTCATTACATTTTACTTTATATTCCCTTCACCATTAAATGATACTGAGTACCTTTTCTTATGTTTACTGACTCTTTGAATAAATACTTTTGTAAAGCATAGAAAAAAAATGTTAAACGACTCTAAGGGACATTCGAGGTAGAAAATGCTTTTAAGCAGTTCTCATAATGCCACCAAATGTGACTTTGCATTTACGCAGTGACTTCTTTACACTCACCTTTTTAAACTTTAATACAGATTTCATAAGAGGAAAGCCTTTGGCTTATTTCTGAATAGAAGGCTATGATAAGTGAGGTGGTTTGTTATTTTTTCAGAGTCTTCCAGTCTTCCTAAAAAAGGACACATTATATTTTTATTTACTAGATTAAACATAATGTTAGTTAACAGCAAATGAATTTTTCTCTCACAAGAGCAAATTCTTTTTACTCCCTTGCTATATTTGTTGCAGTTTATCAGTGAAATTAGGTTTACTGCCAAACTAGAAAAAAGAGCTGGCCATGATGAAGTTTTTGATCGATCCAGTGATTAGAACCTAAATCATATCATTAAAAACCAATCATCTGAACTTTGGCTCTATCATTAACTTTCGTTGGCAGCCAATTCCCTGTATCCCCTATGACCTGTGTGAATTGAAATGTATTTCCAAGATAAACATTTCCCCCTTCTGAGTATGAGGATAACAAGAGCATCAATCTCTTAGGGTCATTTTGAGGATTAAATCTGAAGAGGTCTAGAAAGCATGTGGCACATGTAAAATCTTTTTAAACATTAGCTATTATTATCTTTATTATGTAAAAGTAAATGAGAGAGAAGAAGGAATGCATGAGTACGTCTTCTTTAACAGTCAGATTAGGCTTAGAATTGGAAAGGGCAAAACAATGCGAAAAGCAATAGCTCTTTATTACAGGCAAGAATGTGATGAGAAAGACCACACAATTTTAATGTGTTCAAGTATCCAAATCCTAGTTAATTTTATAACCGAATGGAGAAAGAACATTTACATATCATCCAAGAACATTTAAATTCTAATGAAATCAAGAGTATTAGGAGAAGAAGTATTGATTGGTAATTGGCAAATGTTCCAATTTCCAAAGTCAAGGAACTATCAACTACTGGAAAAGGCAGACTCAGTATTGATCCTTAGTAAATCTCCTGAATCAATTATTAAATAAATGGTTTGTTTATTAGTATGAGAAAAATGAGGTGAACTTCAGGAAGCGTCATTGCTTACCCAAAGTAAAGGATAGTAAAATGCTTTTTTATTTGACAGTATTACTTTATTCATTGATTATGGAAATGTCAAAGAGAAGTATATCATCACTTCAACAAAACAGTAATTAAAAGTTTCATAGATGTCTTTGATTTTAAATGATATTAGTTAACCAAAGATGTAAAATAAATCAATAGCAAAATGTAGATAGCAAAGATGCTAGTGTATTAGTTAATTTCCAGCATAAAAGAATGGTGCTCTTATCACAGGAGTAAACATCCTGCTGTACTCTAAATAAACCAAATTTGCTTACTGACTTCTCATCTCATTGGTATGTTTTTAAAAGAGATAATAACACAAACACAGTACTTTTTTAGGAGGGCATTTAGATTCATTATGGAAAAGGGAAGAATAATACTTAAATAAACTGGGAGTGTTTAGATACACAAAGGGAAAATATAAAGGAAAACAGCAAGAACTTTCCTTAAATATTTGAAATACTGTTATTTTGGAGTGCATTTATTATTTGCTGCTTCTAATGGCAAAGAGAAGATGAATGAAGGGAGGTTATGTAGAGACAGATCTCATCTCAGCATTGGAAAAAGCAATGTGTTTTTATAAGGTAGTGAATTTCATATTATAAAAGTCATCTCTTTACTCTCCATCCTCAAGGAGTGGCGATAAACAAGAGGTTGAAATGTTCCGGAGCCAGACTTCCTGAGTTCAATTTTCAGCTCTCCCACTTATTTCCACTATAATTTTGTGCGAGCTACTTCATACCTCAATTTCTTCATCTGTAAAATGCAAGTAGTAATACAGGTCACCATTGCTCAAGTAGTTATAAGATCCAGAATTTTTCAAAACTAAAACTTTTTTAAAAATTTAGAGCAAATTCATTTAGCAACAAGAACAGATCTGAATCCTTGTGGGTTATTTGTAGCTATATTTTCTCACGTAGTGTGAACATTTATAAGTTTCTTCATAGATATGTTAATGTATTTGATTATGGAGTCCTTCCACAGACCGTTCTGGAGGTTCTATATAATAACTCTACAATAAATGCACTATATTATCTTTCTGAAACCTGAAAACCTCTAATTTTTGAAACATCTCTGTCCCCAAGGACTTCAGGAAGAGAACTGTACACCTGTAATACCTATTACCCTACACAGTTAAATGAATTAATGAATGATACACATAGAACAATGCCTGGCACAGAGTAAATGCCTAATATGTGTTAGCTGCTATCACTAAAAAGATTATTTGATTCTCTGAGTTTCTAATATTCTGAATAAAGCAGTAAGGGAAAAAGTCACCACTCCTTTGGCACATAAAAGAGTGATACTGTGCACACTGGTACTTCTAAATTATTTTATATTCACAAATTTTTAGTAGTGCTCTTATAAAAGAGTACAACTCATTACAGATCATATCACCTTTAATTTACAATAGTTGAGAGTGTTAAAGAAGATTATTTTCATGGAAAAAGTCTAAGCCATCTTCTGTATATGGATAGAATGAAAAATTGAGAGTACACACTTAATATGGTTAAACTTTGAAATGCATTTTTATGCCAAAAAAAAGCAAAATAAGTGATCAAATCTAGTGCATTTCTCTGAAACATGTTGCTGTGTTCTTCGCAGTTCTAAGAATTTTACTTCTTAGAAAACATAATTTTTACATGTGTAAATAGGTCATATTTACTTTTAGAGTAACTATTTTCATATTCGGTCATTAGCTAAGAAACTGATATGTAAAGTATAATTGATGCTTACAAATCTTCTCTCTCTTCTACAGACCTATATATCATCCATTTCACAAATTTCAAAGATATGCATACACTCTAAACAGACTTTTGAGCAATCCTATATACTGTAAACTATCTGATATGAAGAGGTTATTATTGGTCAAGTGGAAAATGGAATTCTAAAAAATAGCCAGCCAGAAATGAGATTGTAGGATTTAGAGGCACAGGTATTAGATATCACAATGCAAATTTATGACCACCCCCATCATCAAATGATTGAAGACAGCCACAAATTTCAGCTAGCATCATGAAATAGTGAAGCAGCACTTGTGAAAGTGATACTGTTGCAAATATAATGTACATTTTCCCCTTTCTAATTTTAATACCTTAATATTTGTTGGAAAATATGGAGGAAAAATAATTGCATATTTCTGTCTTTTCTCCATTCTCAATTAAATAATTGAAGGGTTACTGTATTCACTGGGTCAGTGAACCCAAGAGGAGAAGCACACTGTGGCTGGACAGTGAGATAAAAGTCTGCAGTTCTGTCTGTTGAATATGAAGTCTTTTTAGGACATCCAATTGGAGAATGCCAATTGGTAGAAACCTAATTCTCCTGCTTCATGTTTCCCTGAAAGAAAGGTAAGTATCAGAGTAAAACTATTCTGCGCCTTTTGTTCTCTTTCCTCAAACATCCCTCCGTGTGCATAGAGAAACAACTTGTTTGCCAAGTTAGAGAGGGTTTGACATCCATTAAATTAAATTAACAAAGGGGCCAAACAAAACAGAGTTTAGTGGAGATTTATCTATTTTCTCTCTCTCATGTTTCTCTGCTCCATGGAATACAAGAAAGGTCCTGGCTTTCTATTATAGACTGAAGGCAAGAAGTGTATGTGTAGTGGGTAAGGCTGGCAGGAGAGTGAAAAAAGAAATGGGAGCTTTGCTATATTCTCCAACTTAGAAATTACCAGAAAGATCTAGTCTAAAACAAGTGTTGTGTTTTTATTTCCACATAGATTCTAATTTTGTTCCTCAGTACTACCTGCCCCCAATCCCCCGCCCCCCCGACCTTCCCAGAGAAAACCTAAAAAGGACAATTTTACTTAGATTGCTCCAACCTCAAAGAAATATATCCAATAGGTAGCTGGAGATACAGGAATGCAAACTATAATAGATATATGTTTGGGAATTGGCAAATAAGCAGCCATTGAAGCTACAAGATTGAATATGAGATTATTTAGAGAATGTGAGTTAAGGAAGAGAAGACTTCTGGGAAAAGGACTTGGAAACCACAGACAACAGATGCCAAAAAAAAAAAAAAAAAAAAAAGAGTGGGCAATCGGTTCATGATGATTAAACAAAACAGATACGTAAGAGGAAAGCCAAAAGGATGTGTTATTCTGGAAATCAAAGTCCAAGTACTGTAGGAAAGAGTCATCAAAGCCATCAAATACTGCACAGGCCAGATGAGCACACATCTAGTGACAAAGGCAGTGATTAATTTCATTCACAGTGATCTGGTGGTGAGTGTTTTATTTATACGCAGCATGGATTCCAGCTTCAGAAGAAAATGGAATACACATTTGCTTGGGTATGACCTACTACATAAAGAGAAAGGCTTTTTAGGAATCTATCCTAAATAGGAATTAGAGTTTTCTGTGAAAAGAAAGAACCAGGCAAGAAAATTTGATCTGGTCAGAAAATGGCCTCATGTTTTGACAGGAGGTAATAGTAAACAATGACAGAAACCTGCAGTCAAATGCTACCTCCGTCTTGAAAACTTGATCACACATATCGAAAGTGATTTCTATTTCTCCTAAACTTCCACAGTGCTGGTTTCCCTTATAAAATATTTTCTTGTATTGAAATTATTTTTCTTGACTTTCCCCTATTAGAAGGAGCTCCTTGAGGGCTATACCACTGTTAAGTGCTGGAAGTATAAAGATAAATTAGACAGCCCACCAGTTTTTTAGGTGCTCCCCTTCTAATGAGGATATTTATATGTGTGCTGTATAATTAACATTACTATGATATGATAAGCTCCAGAGGGTCACAAAGGAGAGTACTGAATCCTACCTGGTAGGAGTTTTAACATGCTTCAAAGAGAAGATAAATGTAGAATTTGTGCCCTACATACGCTGTCTCCAACCTTGAGTGCCTTTCTTCCCATCAAGGGGTGGCCCTGAAGTCTTGTTTGAGTAAAATGGCTGTGCTTTCTCCTAATCCATGTTGATCCTACATGGATAGAAGCTTGGCCCAAGCTAGAGTATTTCAGGTATGTTTTTCAAAAATTTGTAATTTGAAATAGAAATTCTAGACCATTCTGTTATTAATTAAACTGCAAGGATACATACATAGCTTGTGGTAGCTCCTTTCCAACATGTACACGGAAAAACAGAACCCAATTTCAGAGATAGACAATAATGAAGCAGCTATTGAAGGGGAGAGAAAAAAGGACATTTAGCTTCACGGAAAAAGAGAGGGAGAGTAAGGGAAGGCGTTTTGATTCCAGGCTGTTTTTCAGCTTCTGACTCTGGTCCTACTGAGCCTTGATGATGCTTCTTGCCCTTAGGTTCTGTTCGGTCTCTTTGCGTGTCCTTCTGTTAAACTAACAACATTCCTTTAGTACTCAGTCCGGGCCAAACAATGTATTAATCATTTTACACGTACTGTCTGATTTCATCCTTATAGGAGCCCTGAGCTAGAGACTATTATTACCTTCATTGTATAGAAAAGAACACTGAAGCACAGAGATTGAAGAACTCTCCTTATGCCAGATAGAAAGTATTGGAGAGAACCAAGATTCAAACCCAGAGAGTCTAACACCACAGAACTAATCACGTGTCACTTTACCTCTTGGAGTTTTAGTTTCCTAACAGTTAGAATTTGTTCAAATATTTAAAATCATAAATTGCAGCACCAGCACATAAATGGTGCTGCTCGATAAATGGTCAGCTATATTGGTAACCACTCCAAAGTGCTTCCGGAAATGGAGATCGACAGCCCTTCATCAGGGTGCCTGCAGCTGTGCTTCCATTTAGCAACCATAAGTTTTATTTGCTTACTGAATAAATTCAAATATATTTTAAGTGTTTTTTACTATTACTTTCAGAAATGTAAACTTAAAACAAGCCTTTTCTCTGTATGGGTACACATTCAGAAAGAAGCGAACACAACTGACATCCTAGGGGTCCTCTCCTGGTCACACCTTCTTTGCCCAGAGTTGATATTTGCTCAGGCAAATCACTATGTCTCACTCATCTTGTCTGCTCCTCTTCATGATACACTTTGTTTCCCACACACGTGCTCTGATTGCCTGTCCTTTTCCATTCATTCCCACCATCAATTTATTGACTCACTTTGTCTGCAAGTTAATATTTTATAGTTATCTCTGGTAAACTTTCAGGTTTTGAGGGTTTTTTTAAGCCCTGTTTTTCCTTTTTATATATTCCTTGTCTTTCCTTGTTATTTGACTATAACTGGATATAAGTTCTTTCTCACGATATTTAGTCTGGGAAAAAACAATTTAGTAATCATTGTTTTCGGCCTATTGTCACTCTTCAATTTTATTTCAATTAGTTCCTGACCAGCAAGATGATTTATTTTAAATAAAATGATTTCTGAAACACAAAATAGTATACCAATGTCAATTTTATGTTTCACTTAAGTATTTTTAATTTTCATTTGAAATTGATGTTTTCCCAATAGAAAGAGTAGAAAATTACTTCCGAGACTCCTCTGAGAATCAGTTTGAAAAAAAAAAAAATTATATTACATTTTTACAAATCATGAAGCTGTGAGACACAGTTCTTTTCAGGACGTTGAATTTCTTATCTTTAAGAATAAATATTTTAATTTCACATAATATAATACATTTATTCACAGTTATATTAATAATCTGAACATCGAAATTTAATTGTTACCTTTGTCATCCTGCATCCTTTTAAAAAGCCATTCCTATAATGTAGTAGACAGAATAATGCTCCACCAAAGATGGCCTATATGTTGCATTAAATGGCAAAAAGGACGTTGCAAATGTTTGAAGTAACTAGACCTTAAAACCTTATGTTTTTTAATCCAGGTAGGCCCAGTCTAATGATGAGTCCTTAAAGGTGGAGAGCCTTTCCTGCCTGGATCTGAATGATGAGCCAAAAGGATAAGGAGGAATTCGAAGTGTGAGAGAGAATTGACCCACCCATTGCTGGCACCAAAGATTAAAGGAAGGGGCCAAGAGCCAAGGAATGTGGGTAGTCTCTAGAAGATGGGCCAACTCTCAGCTGACAGCCAGCAAGGAAAATGTAATCCAACTTCCAACAACCACAAGGAACTGAATCCTGCCAACAACCCAAGTGAGCAAGAAAATAGACCCTCCTCTAGAAGCTCCAGGAATAGAACGCAGCTCTGCCAACTCCTTGATTTTAGCCTAAAGAGACTTATGAAAAGTTTATTATGTAGATCTATAAGATAGTAAATTTGTGTTGTTTTAAGCTGCTAAATTTATGGTATTTTGTTACAGCAGCAACGTATAACTACTAAGTGTCCAGAAAGTTGTATCAATATGAGATTTGTTTGCCTATTCCTTTCTATAATTAAAATTTAGGCATTAATCAAATTTCTAATTGATAAGTTACCAAACATTCACTTGACTGTGGCTTGAAGGGACTTCTCTGGCCTCATATATCCTTTGATATTACTTTTGAAGAATCCAGAGAAGAGTTATATATTTGGCATAATTGGGCCATGAGCAAAAGCTCAGGCCAATTCTTCAATTCCCTAATTTATTTCTTTATTATTTTTATAATTTATTGAGATACTTTTACAATATTTACGTCTGTGCTGTTGTTCATGCTGGGAATGCAGCAGTAAGTGAAATTTCTGCCATCATAGAGATTACATTCTAGTGTGGGAAGAGGAGTCAGTTTTTAAACCAGTAATCTAATGAACATGCAATGTATAAGGGATAATAAATATAATGAGCAAAAATAAAGCAGAGTTTAATAATTCAAGGTCAAAACTGAGAATAGCCAGCATGCTGAAATTAGAATAACCTAAGGAGAAGCCGTGGTCTCAAGAGAATGGGGCAAACCCATGTTGCTTTTTTACTCTTTCTGTCATCCTGTCGCTTGGCCTCAGATGTGGGTACAGTTGCCGGAAGTGTGCTGCAGAAAGGGACAGCTAAAGTCCCAGTTTTCTGTTTGGTAGATGCAAAAGGGGAGTCCCTAGGGAAGCAGAAAGTACTAGGTAAGTCACGGAGAGAAAGGAGCTGGGAGAAACAACCTTATAATATTATGTTCTCTTGGGCTCACCCCTATAATTCTTAAATTTATTTAGGCAGGGTTAGAGAAATATCTCAGAAGAAAGAAGGCCACACAGAGAAAAAGAAAATGTGGGATATCTCAGACACCTTCCTGGGAACCTCTTTTGTTTTCTCTGTTTTCTAAGACCATGGCTTCTAGACAATCCCACAAAGGTAATGACTATTGTGGAGACAGAGGTGGCAGTAAGGGAATCAGTCACTTAAAACTCTGAGGTAGTAAATAAATAAATAAATAAATAAATAAATAAACACACAAATAAATAAAGATGGGGAGGAAGAAGACACCTCACAACAATTCCTTGAACTTGTTAAGACAAGTGAACAGATATGATGTGGGAGGGGAGGGGAAAGAAGGAGGGGGAAGAGGAATGGGCAAAGGGCCATGAAAATCAACTACAATGTATATTGAGAAGTTAATAAATAAATAATAAGAAAAAAAAAATCTCTGAGATAGTGAAATTTCTTTTCTGATCAAAGGAGCTGTGGTCTCAAGAAAACAGGTAACCCTCAACCCCCTTGCCTTTCGTGTATGTGCATGTGTGTGTGGTAGATTGTCTTATTTTTTAAATTTTATTTTATCATTACACATTGTAAACATTTTATTGTGGCCTTTTACCTATTTATCCCTAACCGCTCTCCCCTTCCCCCTTTTCCACCTCTTGTGGTCTCACTTCCATTCTCTCCTTTTGAAAGTTCGAGGAATTATTGTGATTGTTGCGTCTTTCTTTCTTTTTGCCTTTTTTCACTTTCTTTTCTTTAATCTCTTGGCCCTAGATATGGGCACAGTGACAGGAAATGCAGGGCAGAGAGGCATGACTAAAGCCCCAGATTTCTGGCTGGAGGAGCAAAGAAAGGAGCCTAGGGATTTATCTAAACTGAACAATAGGAAGAAAAAAAAGAGTAAAAAATATAAATAAATAACAGAGCCCCAGCAGCCTGTGGGACAATACCAAAAGGTCTAACGCTCATGACATCAGAGTACTAGGAGAAGACGAGTGCAGTGTAGAAGACGATTTTAAAGAAATAATGTCTCAAAACTTCATAAATCTGGCAGAAGACAAAACCACAGATTCAAGAAGCTCAGCAAATACCAAACTGAATAAACCTCCCAATATTCATGTTCACACATAGAACAAACTGCTAAAAGCTAACGACAAAGAAAAAAGTCTTGAAAGCAGTCAGAAAAAAGCAACTCATAGGGGGAAAATGACTTGATTTCTGATCAGAAACCATGAAGGCCAGAAGGAAGCAGAACAATTTTAAAGTGTTGAAAGAAAAGAATATTCAGCTCAGAATCCTATATACAGCCAAAATATGCTTCAATAATGAAGGTGATATAAAGACATTCCCAGAGGCAGGAAAACAAAGACTCCATTGTCAGGAGACCTGTTCTAAGAGAATCTCTAAAGGAAATTCTTCAAGCAGAAGAGAAGTGAAGCCAGTAAAAAACTTGGAAAATTTGGAAGAAGGAAGAACAATTGAATGGTAAATATCTGGGTAAATATAGTGGATTATCATGTTCCTTTCAAATTCTTTAAAATATGTGTGCAGTTGAAATCAAAAATTATAACGACAGGATTTTAAACGTATATAGACATAACACAACAGACATAAAGTGGTAAGAGTCACACATTCTACTTAAATTCGTAAAATATTGATTCTAAATTGACTTTGAAAGTTGGGTATATGTACTGTAATCCCTAAGGAAACGGATGAAAAATTTCCAAGAAATATCATGAAAGATGCAATAGAAAAATTAAAATGTTCAAAAATCCAAAATAAGGAGGGAATAGAAGAGTTGAGGGAAATAATAGCTTCTGTTTCACATCGAAGAAAATGAATGACTCTTCTTCCTTTTATTGAGGCATGAAAGAATAAAATATATATATATATATAGGTACAGTTTTCAACTAGGTGGCAAGAGTGTGAGGCAGTAGCTGCGATAACACGGGAGGTACATTCCAAAGGTGTAGCAGATGGGGAGGTGTCAGGAATGGTTTTACAAAATAAAAATGCTCTCAGATGTTACTTACATCACAGAAGAGAAATATTTTGCCCAGTTAGGACTATAAATGATGAAAATAGAAGAACTATTGAAGAAAAAAAATTGAGGAAATATTATTTGGTTCCTTGTTTGAAACAATTCCAAAATGAAAGAGAGATGAGTGAGTGGATGTTGAGGAGGCTGAATGAGCAGAGGAAATAGGCTGGTAGGAGGTCATAGAAGACATAAAGGACATGAAAGAATGAAGCAGGCTCTTTAGGGCACCACTGAATACCACATACCATCGAATACCACATACCATCGAATACCACATACCATTGAATACCACCCTATGCAGTGATCATTTATTACAATGCTTTTTTTTCTTTCTCTCTCTTTTGCTCTGTCTTCTAGTACACTCTGTGTATGGATGTGTATATGCACACACAAACACTCTCACACACACACCCACATGTGCATGCTCTGTGTGTAATTGAATGCTCTCACCTTGCATTCTCTCACACCGTATGCCACACTCTCACACAGTGTTTGTGCATCACACTGCAAAAAAGCCCTCAGTGACTGCTGAAGTACACTATTCTACATGGAATGTGTTTTGCAACCTATGTGGTTTATTCCTGTAAGGCCTTTTCTTTGCAATTTAGTTTATGCATTGTCAAACAGTTTTGACTCATAAATGGGTTGTCAAATTGTGTGGAGATGGTAGTGTTCCACTAGCCACAAATAAATACTCTTCCTTTTAATACTTTTCCTTTTAATCCCCAGTTAAAGAATACATATTAACATTCAATTAGCATGAAAGGAAGAGATAGAGGAATTCAGAAGGTAAAGTTAATAGGCAATTAAGGATTTGGGGTATTCGAAGAACAAAGTGCATTGTTTAAAGTTCATGTGATGGTGGGATGGCATCTCTATAACTATGCTACTTCAGATGGTATAGTAGCAATTCAGTTAGTCCTAATAATTCCAAAAAATCCTGTCTTAAAGGTTACATGCATGTATAGTGCTTTAGGTAGGAGGTGTTGTCAAAGAGTTGCTAATAGGTTTATAAAGTGTTGATGAAGCCAAACTACTGGTGATTGATCCTAAAGGCCTGAGCCTGGATAGAAGTTAACTGTAAATTATTAGTGAAAGGATAGAAGTGTCTGTGGCATAGCCACTTAAAAAGCTCAAAATAAATGGTCAAAAGGAGTTGAAGATTACATTAACACTCATTCACTCAGGTCTTTAAACTGGCAGATACCTTACAGAACACTTGGTCCAACCCTTCATTATACAAAAAAAGAAACCCAATCAATGATCTAAGATTCCAACTCAGAAAACAGAAGAGCCAGAGAAAATTCAAACTTTGAGTGAGAAAGGCTACCTAATATACCATAATAACTCTCCTTCAAGGATATATCTGTAAGCTAAATGTCTTAAAACTTACCAGCCTATAAAAATAAAATGGCATGCTTTCTGTTTATTTCCCAATTATGATAGAGCAATGTATTGTCTTCTGTTCACTTAACATTGTCTCCACTCCCTGCTGGAATTGCCTTTAAATGGATTTCCCAGGATTTCCTTCCCCATCTAATTCTGGGTTCACACTTGCCATTGAGAGACCCTCACATGAGACTTGGAAGGTAGGAATGAATGAGACAGTTGCGGGCAGACAAGCAGGCAGATGGCAGTTACATGATTTGCAGCAGTTTCTGACAGTCTCCTGTGAATCACCCTCTGGTGTAGTTGAGACAGATGGTAATAAATTCTTGATAATCACTTGAGTTGGTTCTGCAAATTGAGATAATCAGTCAGAGCTTCCCAGAGGTTCTTGGATTCCCAGCAGTTTCTAGGTGAAATCCACCTTGGAGCTCAAACTGAGATTGTCTTTTCTGATTTCCAATTTCTCACCCTAGACCATGTTTATGTAAGCCTCTGATTTCCTGTATATTAAAATCCTTCATAATCTGAAAGATTTTTGTTTTCCTATCTGAAACCTGAAAGATACACATCACATGGACAAGACTCAATATTTTGACAACCAGAAATTAGTCCTGTGCAAAATTTCTGAGAATACCTAAAGGTGAACCCTAAGACCATATAATGGAGATACAGTCACTGCAATGTATCATGTATGACACCAATAATCCCATTTCTATACTGTGTAAAGCCACTTGGAAAAGCTTAACCACTGTCACTGCCCATGATGACAAGGAGTATTCTCCATCCTAAGGGAGATTTTCATGTATAGTCCCAACACATTTGTCATTTCCACCCAGAAGTAGGTAAAATAGCCTCCTCTCTATGTCTGGGACATGCTTTGCCACTTGGGCTTTTACTGTACCTGGAATTTCACAAACTCTGAACACTTTCATGAACTCATTCTCTAGATATTATTCCTTGCCAAGAATCTCACCAATTTCTCATGGAAAAAAATTTATTTTCAACTGTATGACCTCAATTCCAGTACTGGATTGGGAAGATGCCAGAATATCTGCATCATCCTCTTCCATTTCATTTTCCTCTCTCCCATCACCAAAATGAAATTCTTTTACTCAGTAACCAACAAGCCTTTTTGTATATTAACCCATGCAAACCTCACAGAATGTTAAAAGTGGTGTTTTTCTTGTATCCATTTCAGCTGAAGCACAGAGACAATATAGACACTTTCCAAAATGACACCACTATATTGAAGCTTTAAAGTGGGCAAAAAGGAAGAAGTAAAATAACTCTTAACTCCATCATTTACATTGAGGATATACAGACTTAAGATTTATGAAGAGAATATATGGAAGTGACAATTGGTGTCATTTGACTGGAGAAGTCCCAGTCTGCCCCCTACCAAGGTAAAGGGGTATGATGGTGTTTCCCTTTCTTCATCCAAGTATAGTGTGGAAACCATGCAGATGTGCATTGCAAACCTCCAACTTCAGGGAGCAAAACTAACCAAAATCCCCAGCTTCGGCATGCTGAAAGCCATTGTGGATTAGCCCATTCTGGGAAAATATGGGACTGCTCTGGTGGCCAGCTTTGGCTTTAGAATTCCCCCAACAGCCTTGCTGAACCTTCCTCAGACTACACTGCAGTCTAGGACTGATTCTTCGAATTTTCCTTCCTTCCTCCTTCATCAGGGGTCAGTCTTTTATTGCAGTTGCAAAGCTCTCCCAGCTTTCTCTGACTCCCTCTGATACTATCCCACGGACATCTGTATGAATAAGATCCTTGCACATTTAATCCTGTCTTGGCATCTGCTTCTTGGAAGGTCCAAACTAACTTAGATGGCAGTAGCAATGTAGTAATTGACAGTGGGACAGACTCATCCACTGCATCGCAGGTAAGGTGGACCTTGTCCTGGAAGGTAGGCGGGGCATGGATAGTCCCTGGGACAAGGTGGTTACTCAAGTGCTAAAGCTGTCACAACCAGTGACAACCTGGGAAAATGTCCCAGTGAAAGGAATGCTGCAGCAAGTATAATGATGCAGGCACTTGAAAAATGAGTGGGGAAAGAAGAAACAATGCCCACAAAAGCAGTGGAGTTGACTGGTTACTAGTAAGTTGTATTAACTAACTGCAGAATAGGAGACTGAGAGGTTTCAGCAAGCAGTTTATGGCTAAATATGAAAGACAGAGAGCCTCTGTTGTGGCTTTCCCACAGCTAAAGAACAGACACAGTCGAGTAGCAGGTGAAAGGTCTTGTTAAAGTTCTAGAACTTCTGACATGTTTGAATGCTCACCAAGACAGGTCTGTTATGCAAAGTTCAGATACCTGGTAGGGAAAGCAGGGATCTTTAAACATGAAACAGGTATATCTAGATGAATGTCCTAAGGATATAAATCGTTGGGACCCTCTTGGCTTTCAGAAGTCTCTCACTTTCCCCTAGTGATAGTTAGTACTTCCACTGGGCTGGAAGATACCACAGAAGCCTCTTTCACACAAGGCCACAGATGCTCCCCCAAGCCCAGGAGCTGCTCCCACATCTTCTTCTGGCTGCCAGGCTAATTACTAGCATTAAATCCCAGTGTAACCTGGCTATGGATGTGCTAAGCCTGATACAGCAGGAAAAAGATTCTACAACTAAAGAATTGCAAGAATTATCTTGCATTTACCAATACGGGATAAGGGATCACTCCTTGCATTGGATTTTGAATGCCCTTTATCAAAGGGGCCAGAACGTAAGACTGGATACACAAGAGTTCACTGTTTTAAGGATACTTTCTTAGGACATGGAACTCAACCTCCTAGTGAGAATCTTAGGAAATGGGATAAACTGCTGGGATGTCTCTTAGAAGTATAAAAAAAGTTAATGTCCATGTGGATGATAGGCCCCAAATAATAGAAGCTAGGAGGCTGCAGATGACTTAATGACAAGTAAACCTGATATATGTCCCTTACAAGTGGGGGCTGAGTAGATTAATGTCTTACTCCCTGTGACAAATCTAAATGGCAACAGAACAGCTAGCTAGGATCTGATGGATGAACTGAAGGAGAGGTTACTTGTTTGGCCAAGCTGCACAATGATAAAACATGGGTGTTTTCTATGAACTAGACATGGACCACCATAAGAGACATAGCTAGAGTGAAATCATCTTTGGTCTTGGCCAGCAGGGCCTCCTAAAAGGCACAGAAAACTCTGCAAACAAAGGCTGGAAGTATTTCCACCTGTCTAAAGGCTAAGGAAGAAATAAGTGACAAGCCAGAAAAGAAACTAGAAGCATATCTCTCACCATATACCAAAATCAACTCACAATGGATTAAAGACTTAAATATAAGATCTGAAACTATAAAGCTACTAGAAGAAAACACAGGGAAAATGCTTCACGACATTGGTCTGGGAAAAGAATTTTATGGAGAAGACTTCTAAAGCATAGGCAACAAAAGCAAAAATAGGCAAATGGGGTTACATCAAGCTAAAAAGCTTTTGCACAGTGCTGTAGATGGGATGCCCCCCCCCCCAACTTCACTGAGACTTAATCTCCACTGTTACTGTTGAGGTTGGCAAATCCTATTATGGTAATTGAAAGGTGGGGCCTTGAAAAGGTGATTATATTGTAGGATCATGCTGTAATGAATGGGCTGCTAATGGTGGTCAGGGATATGGTTTGGAGGACTTTAAAGGAGAGTGAATGAGGAGGTTAGCCTCTCTCTCTGCTCTACCATTTTGAAATGGGATACCCTGTCATCACTGAAGTCACCACCAAAGAAAGCCTTCACCAGATGAGTCCACTAGACTTTGCACTTCTAGCCTCTGAAACTGTAAGCAAGAAATTTCATTTTCTAACATAGTACCCAGTTCCAGGTATTTTGTTATAAGCAACAGCAGTGAACTAATACACACAGCAAAGGAAACAATCAACAGAGCAAAGAAGCAACCAGAAGAATGGGAAAAAATATTTGCAAACTATTCATCCAGCAAATAATTAATATCCAGAATATACGAGGAACTTAAACAATTGAACAACAAAAAAATAAAAATTTTGATTAAAAACTGGGCAAATTCCCTGAACAGACATTTCTCAAAAGATAAACAAATAGCCAACAGGTATATGAAAAAATGCTCAACATCACTAATTATCACAGAAATGCAAATCAAAACCACAATGAGATATCTTCTCACTCCAGTTAGAATGGCTCTTATCAAAAAGACAAAAATAAGAAATGATGGTGAGGATGTGGAAGAAAGGGAATGCTTTTACACTGTTGGTGGGAATGTAAATTAGTACTGACATTATGTGAAACAGTATAGCAGTTCCTCAAAAAAGCAATAATAGAACTACCATATAATCCAGCAATTCCACTGCTGGGTATTTATCCAAAAGAAAAGAAATTAGCATACCAAAGAGATATCTGCACCCCCATGTTTATTGCAGCACTAGTCACAATAGCTAAGATATGGAATAAACCTAGGGGTCCAACAACAGATGAATGAATAAAGAAAATGTGGCATATATACACAATGGAATACTACTCAGCCATAAAAAAGAATGAAATCCTTTCATTGTGGCAGCATGGATGAGCCTGGAAGACATTATGTTAATGAAATAAGTCAGACACAGAAAGATAAATACTGCATGTTCTCAGTCATATGTTGGAGCTAGAGAAAAAAAAGTTGAGCTTATAGAAGTATAGGGTAGAATTGTGTTTACTAGAGACTGGGAAGGTGGGGTAAGGAGAAGTTGGTTAATGGTTAAAATTACAGTTGGATAGGATAAATAAATTCTAGCAATGTACAGTAGTGCTGAGCATCTATAATTAACAATAATTTATTGTATATTCTCAATTAGCTAGAAAAGAGACTTTCAAATGCTCTAATCACAAAGAATTGATAGTTTAGTGATGAAGAATATGCTAATTATCCCAATTTAATCTTCACATATTGTCTATATGTATTGAAATATAACTCTGTACCTCATAAATGCAATCAATACATACCAGTTAAAAAATCTAAAGAAAAGAAAAGAAATGCATTCACCCTGATCAAGGGAACTGCAGAAGAAAGACTCCCAATGATGAAGGGAAGTTTCTATAACACACAGGACAGTGTCAATGAGATAAAGAGTCAGACAATATCTTCCAGAATTCTCACTTCCAGGTGGTCAAAGCTGGAAGAGAAAAGACCTCAAAGTTTAAAACGTCACAAAATTGTATTTTTATTACTTGAGACAGTGTTTTATGGCCCATACAACCATAAATCATGATGCTTGCCTAAACTTTAAGAGCAAGGCAAAAACTAGTTCAAATGAGTGACGTGGGAAACAAAACAAATTTGCTTTGGAATTGCATCACCTACATTTCAATTGGTTAACTTAACAGTTAAAATCAAATTGGGAAAAATGTTGATGAAGGTCTTGATCAGCTAAGACAACCGGATCCCCAATCACCTAACTAAAATTGCTGTGCTCCATATCTCAGGTGTGCAAGCTTAGGTTAGACTTAGTCCTCTAAGTTTTATTACCATCATACTTATGAATTCTGTTTTGACAACTAAATGCTGCTATCTGCTTCTTTTTGTCCTCAAAATACCAATGTTTTATACCTTGATTATTTTACTCTACTCATATTTTACTGCTCTCTCATTCTGATTACCTCACTTTATAAAAAAATAAATACCATGGGTCTTCAAAACAATAACAACTTGAGAAACCAAATTATTGTACAATTGTTACATTTGTCTAACTCCTTTAACCTCTCCCACAACCTCTTAAATTGCCTTTTCTTAAACTCAGAAATGGTGGAACTTTACAGATGTGGCTTATATTTTCTGTGTCTTTCAGTATCATGTTCTTATGCATCCTGTCCAAGCTTACCTGTAAACCTAGCTGACTGCTTATTTTTAATACTCAATGTGAAAGTGATTGACATGCAACTAGCACTGGTTCTCCACAAATCAGTGGGTGGTTTGGCAGTTTCAGACAAACAGGTGTTAAAATCTTTCATTTATACCAATTTAACAATTTTAAAATATAAAATTAGTTTTATTTTCAATGCAACACATTCTTTAAAAAATGACTATATTTTTAAAGATGGCCACACACTACAAGATTATGTCTGTCTGTTGGAGCATTGTCTATATGAACATAGACAGCTACGAAGTTTTTGTTGACTGAGTAAGCTAAGTTGTATCTAAAAGCCAGTACACTAACAGTTTTAGCCACAGAGAATTGTTAGTAGTAAATAATATGCCTTCTGATCTAGATTCAATATTGCATGAAAAAGTACAAAGTGTAACTTTAAAAATTACAGCTCATTTTGAGCTGATATGCCAAGAACACCAAGAGTAAACTGTAATGTAAACTAGGGACTTTGAGTGTTAATGACGTGTCATTGTAGGTTCATGGACTGTAACAAATGCCCCACTCTGGCAGGAGAGGTTGATAGTGGAAGAGGCTGTGGTGCGAAAGATGTAGGGGTTATATGGGAACTCTCTGTACTTCCCACTCAGTTGTGCTGTGAACCTAAAACTGTTCTAAAAAACAAAGTCTTTTTTGAAAAAAATATCAGAGATTTTATTATAAGGATAATAAACAGCTATATTGCCAAAAATTAGTCTCTTTCTCAATTTCATTCATCAGAAGAAAAAAAATATTAACATGACATATTTCAAAATCACACTTAAGCAAGGAACATAATTTGAAGTAATAATTTACAGTTAATGCAACCAGAACAGATTAATAATCTTTTCATATTTTTTAAAAAAATAAAACATTTTGAGGATGTATGGTAATCAAGCTAGCATCTCACAAAGCACAAAAAAATAATTTCATTGAGAAATATTTATTTTTGTTTGTTTGTTTTGTTTTGTTTTGTGTTTTGGACATTGGCTACTGTGAGGATCTGAACCCTTGACCTCAGTGTCATTGCTCTATCTAATTGAACTAACTAGCCAGCCTGAGAAATATTTCTATAATTTCTGTTAAAGACAAATATCTGTATGTTGGGAAAGTGGAACAATTTGGTCAGGCTCCCCTGCCTCAGGGCTAGAGAGGGGTGGTTCAATAAACATTGTGTGTGTGGGTGGAGTGAGTGAGCCCACATGGGCCACTTTGGCTGGTGTTTACTGCCTCCGGCACCCGCCCTGTGTGGCCATGTTTTTCCAGACCTGCAGCTTCCAAGGACTATGTGGCTGGTTGCTTAGCTTATAGACCTGCGTAAAGGTGTCTGGTGACCCAGCCTGGCATGTGAAGGGTTTGTGACCCAGTCTGTGAATGGGCTTGAGGGGTCTGGGAGCTCCAGCCCTAGCTCAACCATCAGCCCAGTCAGTGCAGGATTACTGGCAGGTAAAAGAGCCTGACAACTGGCATGGTCACCTAGCTTTACAATTGGCATCACGGACAGGATTAAGAGCTAGACAATAGGCGCTGTGAGGATTCCAGGCCTTAACCTAGCCAACACTGTAGCTGTCCATCAGTATCACCAAATTCATTCTGACATTTCTATAGTATATAAATGTTAATTAGTATTTTATAATTTCAGAAAAATATGATGTAAAAAAACAACTCTGAAATAAGTATTAATTTTATTAATTTTAAAATATTGTGATTTATTTTTATCTTTTAATACTATTATTTTTAATCATCTAAAATTGGTAGCCTGAGATAGGAAAAATAAGTTCTAGTGGTGTACAGTAGTGCTAGGCATATATAATTAAAAATAATTTTTTTATGTTCTCAGATGGTTAGAAGAGAGGAGTTTGAATGTTCTTATCATAAAAAAAATACATTTTTGCAATGAGGAATTTGCTAATCACCCTGATTTGATCATTACTCATCATATACATGTATTAGAATATAACTCTGTACCCCATAAATATGCATAATCAATATGTGTCAATTAAAAAATAAATTCCTTAAAAGAAATAATTTTAAATACTGAAGGAAATTTTTAAAAAGAGTAATAATAAGGAAGTATAGTAAGGAATAAGCACAACACATTCCAATGATTATAACTGAGTACTTACCAAGTGTTGGCAGCTACTGCTCTTACTATTATTAACCTTACCTTTATTATTAATATATTGATTTGGTGAAAAAAATATTTTTAAAAAAAATAACTACTAGATTATAAGTCACTCCAATAGTTACTTCGTTGCCTCAGTGTTCAAATTTATCCATTCTTTGGCAAGTTGATTTATTTCTTAACTTTGATTCTATGCTACACAGGAAAAAAAATAAGACAATAGAGAAAAGCACAATTTATACAATCCATCAATCATAGTCCCGGCTGGAAATGGAAGGCCTCCTCAGATTGATTCTCGAGAAGTGTTTAATGGAGAAATTACTTATAAAGATGCAGTTAGGTTTATAGGAATCCATTAAGGGATAGTGAAATATCCTGAGACAAGTAGCATCATGGAATGCACTATTTCTGCCCAGCCTGAAAAGTCTGGGAGAGTAGCTGGCAAGAACACACATGGTAAGAAAACTGTAACTGCAAGAGTTGGGCCTCCTAACAAGACTTCTCCAGTCTTTGGTAGAGGAATATGGCTATATCTTCCCACTAACCCAAATACAAGCAAGAGAGGAACTGAGGCAGGGGAATACATATGGAGGACTTATTCATTCTTCAAATTCTGATCTGTTTGTGGCTCCCATTTACAGAACCCAGTCAGAAGTCAAAGGGCAAGGGAGCCTTGGTGTAGGGCATACAGGCCTAGTCTCTAGGGCATGGAGCAGGGTGATGAGGAGTGGAGCATATGCAGACATATTGTGGGGGGCAAGAGGGAGAAGACACATATACACAGCAAGTCGGATGAAGACTCTATAAAAGGTCTGAAAAAGCTAGAATTGAATTTCAAATGAAGAAATTCATTACGAAATTAGACTCCTGAGGCTCCCATTGTAAGATGAATTGTTGAAGATCACACAAAATCTGCCCTCTGAATACCATTAAGTGTTTGTCTAGCATAATTCCCAACATTTGACGATATCAAGGAGAAGAGAAAGACCTTTATTCTTCCTAATTGTCCTCTCAGGATATGGTGATATGTAAAAGAGAAAGACCTGATCTCTTCTGATTTTCTCCTATTTTAAAATATTGTAAGCCAGAGAAATATAAGGATGTCATTAAAGCAGGGGATCCAGTGCCTTATTTTTCCTCAGAGAATATTAGAGAGAGAGAAAGAGAGAGAGAGAGAGAGACAGACAGAATGAGAGAATAAATATATAGGGAGCTCAGCTTCTGTTAGAAAGATGGATTTTACTTTGGAGAACATGCTCCGTATTGGTAACTATTGCTCATCTTCAACATTTTGCTCTAAGGTAAGAACAACATTCTGAATGAAGGTTTTCCTTAGATCACATGCAAATTTCAGGCTGGAAGGCAAGATCTGGCATGGACCGTTGTGGCTGACTCCCTCTCTGTTGACTCTTAGATCAAATATAACCTTGGTTTTGTCAGGCACAGATCTTACTGTTTTGACCCAAGGCTCTTTCTGCAAAAAATTTTATCTCTCTATGTATCTATTTTTCTATCTATTCATCCAGGAAGGGTGGCAATAAAAAAGACCCAAATATCAACTTTTAGAATCAATTTCTCATTTTTGTGTGCCTGTGAAAAAAGGCATAGACAGTGTGAGCCACTATGATTTTTTTAGTGCTGTTTATTATTGCTTTCTAATGGGAATAAAAGTAACAATAAGAAGTGCATTGTGTGAAAATGACTGGAAGATGAAAATGGAAATTGAGGGAACACTATTAGACAGGTTCAGTTGTTGGATTAACCATTGACCCTAATTTTTACAAACACCTAGACAAAGAAGATTAAAATAAGATTCTGAAATAGATTCTGGTTAAATACTATTTTTGTTTCATTTTAATGGCTAAAATTAGTGCAGAACTCTATTGCAATGCCAATAAAACATTTTGTTAAGAAAAATGACTAACAATGCTGATTGGTGTTCTGTTACCGAGAAATTGAACACAGAACAATGCAACACTAAACAGAAGTTGCAGGAACTTGGATTTGCCTTGCTCATTTAATAAACCAACTTCTTAGCCTGGAGCATCGCTTCTTATTGGAAACCATCTATTCTTAATATTAAATAATGACATTTGAATAAAACAAATTTTCATGGATTATCTGTCATGCAAGTTCTTGTTTATAATTTAATGCTGTCTTACTATGGATAAAAATTTTTCATTTTTCTCAAAACTAAAACCATTACTTAAACCTTAAACATGTAAATTTTATTTTTAAATGTCACTACAATGTCACTGTAACCTTATAAGTCCATGCTAAATCAAAATTGTCATTTTTTAAAAAACAAAAAAGGACTTTAACTAGAACAGGGATTGAATTGCTTCTACCATTTCCAACTTAATTTTATAATATACAGTCAGCCAGTTAGAACTCACCATGACTCAATGCATCTAACTTTATGACACTTCTTCCTGAATGTACTGCATGTGTTGAGTGTATATCACATATATCAGAACAGAAAGTCACTAAATAACAAGTATTTTTTGAGTTGAACATTCAGCGAATAGAATTTATTTTCACAACTCTAATTTTAACCTTAACACCTAAAAAATAACAATAATAATTCTAGAGTTAACCATTAAATGAATTCCAAGGATTATAAAAGACCCATTAACACTACACCACACATTATAAGGTATAGACCTCTTTAACTATATATTTGTTACTGCTCAAATTAAATCAATTTCAGAGAAATAAAATATTCCTGAAATATCTTTCTCCTTTGCTGCTGTGTTCATTCCATTCATTACAACCAACAGCAGCAACAACAACAGAAATCTCATTTGAGAGGCCTTGAAAGAAAGTTTCTACAAACTCTTCTCTATTACTTTCTGTTCTCTACTCGTCACTCTAGAAATATTTGATTTATTTTGGCAGGAAACTCCAGTCATGAAGATAGACGGAGTAGCAGGATACTGACACGGACTAATTGGACATGTGCTGAGGCAAGACATTTTTATCAAAAATATCTTCCCCTCCTACAAAACGTTCACTGATAATTTCATCCTTGGCCATATTGGGATAAGAAAATCAGAACATATTTTATCTGAAGGAAAAGATGGGATTATTTTAATTAAATTCTCTTATTTAACAGATGGGGAAACTATATGGCAGAGATATTCAATTATTTGGCTAAAGTCACCCAGCCACATGAATAGTAATAGATACAGGACTATAGGCTGTCTTCTGATTCCCCACGAGGATAGTTTTCTTTTATTAAGCTATCTTTAGCATAGATCATCAAAATATACTTAACCTGAGTTAGTAATTTTAGCTTCCTCTTTCAGTTTCTTGTCCACCTAATCTGAAGCATAGATTCAGGTACAGCGGGCTGTATTAACAACTTGCACAGACCTCCTTTTGGTTTGTAAAGAAAAAAAATCTGTGGCAAATTCTATCTTCTACACATCTCTGATCCATAAGCTGAAGTGACCCAGAATGTCTTTCAGGCTGAGACAGGATCATTGTTATGTCAGTAAAAGTCAAAAACAAATTTCACACAACCTTTCTAAGTGAATAATGCCCACTGTAGGTAAATTTCCTGCACAGTACATGCCTTAGGTCTGTGTGCACTACCAGATGTTTTCCCAAAGCACTGGGATGTTTCTGATGACCCGAGATATAAATCATGGGGTTTTCGTGAGATGGACCTTGCATGTATGCAGCGAAAGAAGCACATCCCAGAGGACATACATGGAACTCTTGGAAACAGAGTTTACAATTTTTAGGGACCACCCGCATGAGACATACACTATTCTGGAAGCAAGCGTTGCTACCTCCCATCCCATTCACGTGGCCTTCCATGGGTCTTCCCAGTTTAGTCCCAATAACTCAAGTTCAGTTCAGTCCTTGTCATCAAAGGGACGTCCTGAAAGCAGTCAATTTCAAATAGTCCCTGCTTGCTGATCCCAATTACTTTGTCCCACAAGATGTGGGTGACATCTGGAAATGTCCTTTGAAGAAAGAGAAGGAGCTGGGGCCATCCCCTGCCTTCTCACTGTAAAAAGCTTCAGGAGATAGATGGTTTGCTTAAATTCAAAGTTCTTATGGTAGTTTGGAAAGCGGCTAGGAAGAGCAGTCTGCCTGTGGCAACAGCTTAAGAGAACTGCACAGGTGGTTTTCTCCTGGGAAGAGGGCTCCAGGAGCCATTTCTGAAAGATGTATATCATCCAATCCCATGCCTCCACAAATCTAATATGTTCCCCCCACTGGTATCTTAGGTTTTGCTTTCACTCTGTTGTAACAAAATCTTTGTGTTCCATTTCAGTAGCCATAACTTCACATTTTTTTTAGTCATTCTCTACTGGAACTTTTACATCCAAAAAGCTGGAGTGCAAAGGAAAAAAGGCTTTTCACAGAAACTTTTTCATTCAATTTAAACATGCTTAAGTCCAAATTTCCTAGCCCTCCTTTCAGCCAAGTTGTTGTGAAGTTACCTTTAGGAGAAAGGCAGGCACATCGTCATGCCCAGGGAAACGGTCAGGGTGAAATCCTGCAATTTACAAAGTTTTTCAAATTAATCGATACCATTCTCTCCCTTTCGTTCTGATTATAACCCAGTAAAAAGCGTAATGATATTAGTTTTATTAGATGCTAATGCTTTTTATAAACTATCTGTAATCTTTTGAACAGCCCTGCACTATTATGCCAGAGTAATGAATGAGAAAATTGAAATTGAGAAAGGTTTAGTGGCTTTTCCAAAGACATGTAGGTAGCAGGTGGTTCCACTCATTTTTGACCATACTCAAACTCGGTGTACATTACACTTAAAAAAATCTTTCAACTGCTCCATAGCGTGAATTAGAGGCAGAAGAAGGAGTAAGTGAAGAAGTGGGGGCTTATTAGAAGGAGGTGAAAGGTCACATCTGAATTTTAATGGCTATTTCAACTACAGCACCTCTACTTTGATGATAGATAGACAGATGATAGGTACGTGACTGATAAATAGATAGATAAAAAGATTCTGAAGAACACTTTGAGTAGATTTTTAAGGATTACGTACACTAAGACCAAATAGACTAAGTAACTAAGTAACTAAGAAGTAACTAAGTAGACTTTTAAGAACTTATTGTTTGAGTAGAGGCTATGGTCTGAATGTTTTGTTTGAGTAGAGGCTATGGTCCCCTCCAAAGCTTATATGGGAGCTTGGTTCCCAGTGTGACAATGTTAAAAGGTGGGGACTTTAAAACTTGATTGTAGTGCGAGGACTCTGCTCTCATAAATGGATTACTCCATTCATGGCGTAATGGGTTAATGATCTAATGGGTTATCATGGGTGTGGACTGGTGGCTTTATAAGGAGAGCAAGTGGCACCTTAAAAGCCCTCTCATCCAGCCCTTGTGATGTGATACTCTGCATCCAACCAGGACTCTATAGAGTCCCCACCAAGAAGAAGGCATTTACAAGATGTGCCCCCTGGACCTTGGACTTTCCAGTTTCCAAAACTGTAAGGAATACATATATATATATTTCATTTTTCATAAATTAGCCAGTTTCAGTTATTCTGTGATGAGCAACAGAAAACTGCCTAATACAGCAGATTTCTTAAAGAAAAAAAAAAAATTAAACCAGTAAGCTACACCATGTTAATTCTGCTTAAAAACAAAAAGGTGAAGATACTCCCATGTCAAACTTTGTATACTTCAGTAGACCAAAAATTTTCACTCAGCATAAATTTGAAATTTTCACCAGTTTTTCTCAAGATTGGGTAGAAGATGGAATTTTGAAAAATGAATCATCTATAAGCATGTGCATGCACTGGTTAGTCTGAGTTCATCTATATGTATCTGCTGAGGAATGTGTTGAGAAAAGTAACATTTAGATATACTGTAGGATTGTTTAAATGACTGCAGAGATAAAATGTGGAACAATAAAACTCAAGGATTGCCATATTTATTGATCACATATTTCAGGTTTAGCCCTTTATTAAAGCTTGTGAAAGACACAAGAAAAAAAAAAGAATCAATTGTAATATGGCTAAGTCTGGCCTAATTGCAGAATGGCCTAGACAGACCTGGTTTGAGTTGCAACCCATGATAATAGACCTACTCTACCAAGTGGAACAGAACATGGAAGCTCAAGTTTCTTTTGAGGATAGTAGTAGTAAGAGAAGTAATGCTGGTATAGGTATTGGCATTACTAGTATTAGTCATTATAGTAATAATTTACATTATCAAGGTTTTGCCATATATTAAACTAAATAATAAAAAGGTTTTATACATAAAATTAACTCATTTAATTTTCACTTCAATTCTCAATTTTCAACTTCAGTTTGAGAAATACACTTTTACATATAAAAAAACTAAAACTAAAAAGTTAAACCAATTGCTAATATGTTGAGTGACAGCTTCTAAGGAGCAGGCAAGCATTCAAGTGCAGACCTCTGGCTCTGCAGCCTGTGCTCTTACACTTCTACTGCTCAGAGAAGAGACCTGAGAAAGCTTAGCAGAGAGGTAGGCTAATTTGTCCAGGAGGAGGTGAGTCCTTATTCAAGCCAAAAAGAATTCCAGAGAGAATTTTATCTAAAAGAGGCCCAAGGGATTTCTTCTGGGCTTTCCCTTCTGTCTGAAAGATGGGATAACAGAAACTTAATTCATCCTCACTACAACAAACAAAAAACATGTATATGATGTATAAAACTAGGTCTCTCACTAGTGCAATAGGTAACATGTCAGCCTCATAATACATAATACAACAATTTCAAGGCACTGTACACTAGACAATGAATGACAGTGTATAGTAGTCCATTTTTGTTGCTTATAACAACATACCTGCCACTGGGTAATTTATAAAGAAAATGAAATTTATTGCTTACAGTTTCTGAGGCTGGGAAGTCCAAAGTCCATCTGGTGGTGGTGACAGTGACCCAAAGGTCTCACATTGCAAGATGGTGGAAGCAGAGAGAGCAGAGAGAGCAAGCAGACAAACTGTCCTCTTCTTATAAAGCCCTCAGAACCACGTCCCTGACCACCATTTCTAATCCATTCTCTACTGCACAGTCCTACCATCTAATCACCTCTTCAAGACTCCACCTTTCAATTATCATAATAGGATTTCTCACCCTCTTAACAGTCACAGTGGGGGCTAAATATCTAATACATAAAACTTGGGGGACACAATTCAAGCTTCATGAGTTTTGGGGGTACATAATTCAATCCACTACACAGTGATTCTTGAGAGATGGAAAACAAGGAAGATGAGCTTATGATTGCTCCCGCTTATCACCATAGAAAGGATGACATCACACAGAGGAGGGAAACACAGGCAAATACAACAACCAGATCAAGAATCCAAGGAGAAGAAAGAAGCCAGACTCAAAAATTCACAATAAAATTCAAGGGTCTACAACAGGCAAAACAATTTTGAAAAAGAAGAACCAAGATGGAAGACTAACTTTACATGATTTCAACACTTAAAGTTGCTGATAAAGACAGTGCAGCATTGGCATAGACAAGTACATCAATGGAACAAAATTGAGATTTCAGAAACAATCCAACACATATAAATGACTGATTTTTATCAAAGGTATACATGTAATTAATTGCAGATAGAATAGTCTTTTCAACAAATAATTCTTGAACAATTAAGTATTCATATGTAAAAAATGAGCTTCAATACTTACCTCACACCATAATAAAAATTAACTACAAATGAATCATGTAACTAAATGTAAAACCTAAAATTAACGCAATTCTAGAAGAAAACATGAAAAAATATTTGTTAACTTGTTAGGCAAAAAATTGTTAAATATAATTGTCACCCATAAAAGAAAAAATTGATTAATAGGACTTCATCAAAATTAAAAACTTCTACTATTCAAAAGTTGCTATTATAGGAGAAAATATTTACAAAGGATATATCTGATAAAAAATTGTATCCAGAATATACAAAGAACACTTACTCTCAATAATAAGAAAACAAACAGACCAAAAAGAAATGTGCAAAGATTTGAAATGATATATCATCAAAGAGAGTATATGAATGGTATAGAAGCATGAAAAGATGCTCAGTGTCACTACTCCTTAGGGAGCTTAGTATTAACAGCCTTTTTAACTTTAGCTATAGGTGATGATGCTTTTCTCTTGCTGTTTTTAGGATTCTCTCTCTGTCCTTGAGTTTCACCAGTTAATGTGTCTCAGAGAAGACCTTTTTGGATTAGACCTGCCTGGGGATCTCTGAGCCTCTTGGATCTGGAAGTCCACATCTCTACGAACACCTGGGAATTTTTCTGCTATTATTTCATTGAATATATTTTCAATGCCTTTTTCCTTTTTCCTCCCCTTCCTGAAAACCCATGATTCAGATGTTTGTGTGCTTAAGGTGGTCTGCTGGATCTCACAGATTTTCCTCATTTCTTAAATTTTTTTTTCTTTTCTTTCTTTCCTTTCCTTTTTTTTTTTTTTTTTTTTTGTCTGCTTGGGATATTTCAAAAAGACTGTCTTCAAGACAAGAAATTCTTTCTTTAACTTGCTCTAGCCTGCTGCTTACACTGTCAATTGTAGTTTTTATTTAGTTGAGCAAGTTTTTCAGTTCCAGGAGTTCTGCTACATTTTTTTAATGGTATTTATCTCTTTGTAAATTTCTTCCTTCATGTCCTGGATTGATTTTCTCATTTTATTGTGTTGTCTCAGTCTTCCTGCATCTCACTGAGTTTCTTTAAGATTGTTACTCATAATTTCCTTTCAGACATAACAAGGGTTTCCTATGGTATGGGGTCTGGTATTTAAGAATTATAATGTTCCTTTTGTGGAATCACATTTTCTTGTTTTCTTTTGTATTTCTGGTATCCTTACTTTGATGCCTAGTCATCTGGTCATTGATTTTTCTATTATTCTGGGGTGGCTTTTGAGGAGAAATATTCGCTCCTGTAGATTTGTTATATATTGCCTATTGGGTAGGGTGTTTTAGTTTTGATTCCAGGTAGACTTTGTAGTTTCAGTAGTTCCTGGTAGACTCAGTAATTCTGGGTAGACTCAGTATTTCCAGGGGACACTGGCAGCTACATCTGTAGCTGGGGCTGCATGTGTGGCTGGGAACACACAGGTGGGTGGGAGCTGTATGGGAAGCTAGCTATCTGTGGCTGGGGCCATGAAGGTGGCTGGATGGCTGGGTCATGAGTGCAACTTGGATAATGCAGGTGGCTGTGGCGGCTAGGACTGCACAGATGACTGGATGTCTGGGGCCACAAAGGCAGCCAGAGTGGCTGGAACCTATGGGTCCAAGAAGAAATAAAACAGGAAATTAAAAAATTTCTTAAAACCAATGAAAATAAAGACACATCATATCAAAACCTGTGTGATACTGCAAAAGCAGTACTGAGAGGGAAGTTTATTGAAATAAACACTTACATCAAAAGAACAGAAAAATTTCAAATAAACAATCTAATGCTACACCTTAAAGGACTAGAAAAACAAGAAGAATCCAATCCCAAAATTATTAGATGAAAAGAAATAATTAAGATCAGAACAGGATTATATGAAACAGAGACCAAAAAAAAAAAATATATACAAAAAATCAATGAAACAAAAAGTTATTTTTTTGAGATGATAAATAAAATAGATAAACCATTAGCAAGACTAACTAAAAAAAGGAGAGTGAACCCAAATAACAAAAATCAGAAATTAAAAAGGAGACATTACAACCAATACCACAGAAATACAATCATTAGAGACTATTATAAACAACTACATGCCAACAAATTAAAAAACCTGAAGGAAATGTATAAATTTCTGGATATGTACAAACTACCAAGACTTAAACAAGAAAAAATAGAAAACCTGAACAGAACAATAATAAGCAATGAGATTGAAGCAGTAATCAGCAGTCTCCCAACAAGGAAAAGCCCAGGACTGGATGGCTTTACTGCTGAATTCTACCAAACCTTTAAAGAGGAATTAATACCAATTCTCTTCAAACTATTCCAAAAAATTGACACAGAAGCCATTCTTCCAAACTCATTCTCTGAGGCAACAGCACCCTGATACCAAAAACAGACAAAAATACAACAGCAACAACAACAACAAAAAACTATAGGCCAATATCTTTGATTAACATAGACACAAAAAACCTCAAGAAAATATTAGCAAATAGAATACAGCAACACATCAAAAAATAATACACCACAATCAAGTGGGACTTATCCCAGGGATGCAAGGATGGCTCAATATATGCAAGTCAATAAAGGTGATGCACCACATCAACAAAATGAAGGACAAAACCCATATGATTATCTCAATAGATGCATTTGACAAAATTCAATGTCCCTTCATGATAAAAACTCTCAGCAAATTAGGTATAGAAGGAAAGTATCTCAACACAATAAAAGCCATCTATGAAAAACTCACCACCAATATCATCCCGAATGGGAAGAAGGCTACCCCCTTTCACCACTTCTACTTAACATAGTATTAGAAGGACTAGCCAGAGCAAGGGAAAGAAACAAAGGACATCCAGATCGGAAAAGACAAGTCAAATTGTCCCTGTTGGTAGATGACATGATCCTATATAGAGAGAAGCATAAATACTTTACAAAAAAACTCTTAGAGCTGATAAAAAATTTCAGTGAAGTTGCAGGATACAAAATCAACATGCAAAAATCAGTAGCATTTTTATACTCCAATGAACTAGCAGAAAAAGAAATCAAGAAAACAAGCCCATTTAAAATAGTCACCAAAAAAATAAAATACCTAGGAATCAATTTAATCAAGGAGGTGAGAGACAATGAGAACTATAAATCATTAAGGAAAGAAATTAAAGAGGACACAAAGAGATGGAAAAACATTCCATGCTCTTGGATTGGAATAATTCATGTGAAAATGTCATACTACCCAAAGTGATCCACAGATTCAATGCAATCCCCATCAAAATAAAAATGACATTGTTCAAAGAAACAGAAAAAAACAATCCTAACATTCATATGGAACAACAAAAGACACCAAATAGCCAAAGCAATCCTGAACAAAAAAATAAAGCTGGAGAAATAACACTACCTGACTTCTAATTATATCATAAAGCTACAATAACCCAAATAGCATGATACTAGCATAAAAACAGACACTAAGACCAACAGAACAGAATAGGGAACACAGAAATCAACCCACCCACTTACAGCCAACTAATCTTTGATGAATGCCTTAAGAACACACATTGGGGAAAGACCGCGTCTTCAGCAAATGGTTCTGGGAAAACTGAATATCTATGAATAGAAGAATTAAAATAGACCCATACCTCCCACCATATACCCAAATCAACATAAAATGGATTAAAGACTTCCATATAAAACATGAAATGATAAAACTCTTAAAAGAAAACATAAGAAGTAGGACTGGGCAAAGACTTTATGAATTTGACCCCAAAAGCACAGGCAACAAAAGGAAAAATAAACAAATGGAATTGTATCAAATTAAAAAGCTTCTGCACAGCAAAAGAAATAATTAAGAGAGGAAAAAGACAACTTACAGAGTGGGAGAAAGTATTTTCAACCTATGCATCTGACAAAGAATTAATATCCAGAATATGAAAGGAAGTCAAACAATTTAACAACCCAATTAAAAAATGGGCAAAGGAGCTAAATAGGCTTTTCTCAAAGGAAGATATAGAAATAACCAACCTACACAGGAAAAAATGCTTAACTTCACTCAGCTTCAGGGGAATGCAAATCAAAACCACATTCAGATATCACCTCACCCCAGTTAGACTATCAAAAAGACAAAGAATAACAAATGTTGGCAAGGATGGGGAGAAAGGGAAACCCTCCTACACTCTTGTTGGGACTGTGGATTGGTGCAGCCATTACGGAAAATGGTATGGAGAGTCCTCAAACAACTACAGATAGAACCACCATACGATCCAGCAATTCCAGTGCTGGGTTTATCCCCAAAGGAATGGAAATCATCATGTCAAAGGAATACCTGTTCCCATGTTTATCACAACCCTATTTACAAAAGCCAAGTTATGGAAAACCAACATAAATGTCTATCATGGGATGACTGGATAAGGAAAATGTGGTATATTCACACAATGAAATACTACTCTGCCATGAAAAAAAAAAATGAAATACTGGCATTCACAGCAATGTGGATGAACTTAGAGAAAATCATGGTAAGTGAAATAAGACAGGCATAGAAAGAGAAATACCACATATTCTCACTCACAAGTGGGAGCTAAAAAATTAAACAAATAAAGAAAAAAGTAAGAATGAAAGATGCAACAATCACAATAATGCATTGAACTTTCAAAAGGAAAGAACAGAACTGATGTTACCAGAGGTAGGAAAGGGTGAGGAGGAGGGAGGGTAAGGAAGAAATCAATAAAGGGCTATGAAAAGATAACATTGTATAATATTGAATATACCAATTATCCTGATTTGAGCATTACATGTTGCACATAGGTATTGATATGCAAGTTTGTACTGCACAGACGTGTAAATTGTTTCAATAATAATAAAAAAACCAGAAAAAATAATTTGACAGTTTCTTAAAATGTTGAATATACACTGACCGTATGATTCAGGCATTCAATCCTAGATATTTACCACCTCTCCCCCCAAAATGAAAACATATGTCCACAGAAAGACTTGTAGACAGAAAGAAAAGTGTTCACAGCAGCTTTATTAAAATGGCCAAAAGCCAAGATGTCATCAAGAAGCAAATAAATAAACAAATTGGAGTGCATTGATACAATGGATGACTACTCAGCAATAAAAAGAAATGAACTACTGATACACAACAAAACGGATAAATCTCAAAATAATTACACTGAGTGAAAGAAGGCAAACAAAAAAGAGTACATAGTGTTTGGTTCCATTTATACAAAATTCAAGAAGATTCAAACCAATCTACAGTGACAGAAAGCAGACTAATGGTGAGCTGGAGATGTAAGGGAAGCAGGAGGAGGGGAGAGAGAAGGGATTATAAAGGGGCCCAGGAAACATCTGGAGGATGATAGATGTTTATTATATTGGTTGTGGTGATGGTTTCATGGGTCGTATGACAGTTTAATTTGTCAAATTGTGTAGTTTATATATATGTCGCTTGTTGTCTGAGTGGTCTTCAAAATGCTCATGGAAACTTCATATGATCTTTTAATTTCGTTTTTCCACAAACTTTTTCAAGCCAATCGTACCCCATAAAACTATTTATTTTTAATAAAAAGAAAGAGACCGTAGCATCCTTGGTATAGAGATCACTTAACATCCTTGTGAAATAGATTGAAATTGCTTTTTGATCATAAAGAGTAGAAAAGGCTTAAAAGCTGTTTTGGGCTGCTATTTCAACATAGCTTCACGGATTTTCATATACTTTGATCTTAGAAAATGCCTTCATTAGACTTTCTTTCTGTATGATTTTTGAATGGAAAGCAAAGTTTTCCATTCTATCTTCAAACTCGTTATAATTGATCCCAGCTACTCTCTGACAGGGAAATCACCATCACCATCTTCTGAAGCCTACTGAGATGCAAATTAACTGGCTATTTCCAAAAGGGCTGATTACACTGGCTTGTCAACTCCAAGCACTTAATTTACAATTTCTTGAGCTGACCCTTCTTAGACACATAGAATCTAAAAGAAAAAAATGTAGAAATAACAAAAGGATTTTAAATTTCTCTTATCCTAGCATCAATTAAGGAAAATGTCAGAGTCCTTAACTCTGGACCTTTTGAGAGATATAGAATAGATTTAGTATCAAAATAAATTATTCGTTTGAGAGTAGAGAAATTCATGGTTATAATACCATTGAGAATTGCACTATGTTGTTTCCATACCGATCTTGTGTTTCATCCCCTGTTCCTCTGTCTGGTCCTTTTTATACTATCCTACACAATTCTGTCCACTACACAATCCTTTGCTGTGGTCACAATCACAGTACAAAACAATGTAAACTTATCCCCCAAGGCATAGAGAGTAATAACCTGTTGAAGAAATTTTGGAAAAGTTAGGTCAAATTGTTAAATAAAAAATACAAGAAAGGAGGGTTTTTGAAATATTCACAAAGATCTAGATAAAATGTAATATTTTTAATGCTATATAAAGCATTAATATTTGCAAGTAAGTAGAAGATATAGTATAACAATCTGTTCTTGCATTGCTCAGGCAAATCATCCACTTTTGCATAGACAAATTCCTTTGCCTGTATAAAAAGCAGATTGATAGAAAAATCAATGCTTATAATTCAGAATGTCTGTCCATGGGATTTTTATCTCAAATTTTGTCTAATATTTTAAATCGCTGTTTGTTTTTCCTCTTCATGGAGACTTAATACATTTGATGTGTCTCTCAACATCCACACTTATCTCTCTTGCTGTCTTGAAAGATGTCAAGGTGCATGTCCCTTATGCAGTATTCACCATGTAGCCTAAATTTTAAGTCAGACTATTCAAAACATACCATCTAAATCTGATTTTAAAAACCATCCAGATATTTTCAAAAATTTTATCACAGTATAGAGAAACAGACAAAATCTTTATATTATAAAATATATTAGGTCGATAGCAAAATTTGACTAGTATAAGAGTAATGTACCAACTGGCCACATGTATAACACCCCTACAACACCATGATGGGTAGGTAAGAGGAATAAAACATATAAGTATGAGGGTACTTTAAAAAGTTTATGGAAAAATAGAATTCAAAGATAATGTAAATCTTTTTATTCCCTTTTTGAAGACTCCTTGTGTGATCCAGGGGTATGGTTGGGTATCCTAAAAGAGAGAGCATCCTTAGAGAAAAAAAGAGAAAGGAAGAATTCCAAGCTTCCAACCTGTGATCTACTCCTTGGCTGAGCTTTTCTTAACCCAGTTATTCTATGTGTGGAGAAGAGATTCTGTAGCTATTTGTAGTAGTTTGTTAGGGCTGCCATATCGAAGTACTACAGACTGGGTGGCTTAAACAAAAAGAAAAAAATATATTTATTTCCTCACACTTCTGTAGGCTAAAAATCTGAGATCACGGTGTCGGCTGGGTTGATTTCTTCTGAGACCTTTCTCCTCGACTTCTGGATGGCCACCTTCTCTCCATGTGTTCACACAGTCTTCCCCTTGTGTGTCTGTCCCCTGATTTTCTCTTCTTATAAGAACACCAGTTATATTATATTAGTGCTTACCCTAATGACCACCTTCTATTTCAATTATCTCTTTAAGGGCCATATCTCCAGTACAGTCATATTCTGAGGTACTAGGAATTAGGACTTCAACATTTGAATTTAAGAGTATGAAAGAGTCTGGACGAATTGCCCCCCCCCAAAGCTCTTATTGAAACCTGATTCCCAGTGTGGCAGTGTTGGGAGGGGTTTGGGTCGGGGGAGATGGATCCCTCATGAGGAGATTAATACCCTCCCTGTGGGGTGGGGTGGTGAGTTAATTCTTGCTCTATTAGCTCCCACGAGTGCTGGTCCTTTAAAGAAGCCTAGTACTTTCCCTCCCTCTCTCTTTCTCTCTTGCTTCCTCTCACCATGTATGTGATCTGCTTGTACCCACCTGCTTCCTGACACTTTCTGCTATGTGTAAAAGCAGCCTGAGGCCTGCGCCACATGCAGGTGTCCCAGAATCATAAGCCAAATAAACCCCTGTTCTTCGTCATTTACCCAGTTTCAGGTATTCTGTTATAAGCAACAGAAATGGACTAATACAAGGAGAGGCACTATTCAGCCCACAACATCATTCAATGTAATACCCCATCTTGTCTCCACCACACACACTCACGTGCACATACACACATTGCCTTGTAGGCCATTTAGCTAAGTTTCACTTCAATTTCTACAAATGGTACAAATAATACGTAGTACTATTGACAAGTAGTAGATAGTGAATATTGAATGAACAAATCACTCAACAAATTTAGTGCACTGAATGATTCGATTTCTTTCATTAAGTATTTAATATTTTTATTTGTTTGTGAATTTCTCTCTCATTGCATTAACAAACTCAGAGAATTTTTCAACTTAACAGAGAAAGCGATAGGAAGTGTAGGATACTACTACTAATAATAATCTCAATTTCAGGCATGTTGAGTTTACCCCCAAAACTGAACTAAGTCTATAAAAAATATAGGCCCAAACAAAACTATTGATTTCCCCTTTCTCTGAAACCTGACCCTACCTCACCTCTCTTCCCCTTAGAAAACAGATCTATCATTTTTATTGAAACAAAATGTCAGAGTTGTCTCTGAATCCTCTCATTCTCAAAATATCCACATTCATTTTGTCAGCAAATTTCACCAGCTCTTCTTCCAAAATGAATCCCAAATCAATGTACTTTACTGCATATTATTTTTTCTGCTCTTCTCTAGGCCACCATCATCTGTCACATGAATTACTCTAATAGCTCTCCCCAACCCTCAATACCTTCTTCACTCAGGAGCCAGGGTAATCTGGCTAAATGTTAATCAGGATACATCACTCCCCTGTTTAAAGCTCCCTAGTATTTTCGAATAAAATCCAAGCTCACTTAAAAAGAATGTCATGACCTGTCCTCTGCCTACCTCCTAGGCCTTCCCTTTCCATCATTTGCTCCAATTATGCTCTTCTTTCTATTATCTATTATGCAAGGTTTGCCTTGCATTAGAGAGAATAGGTCCACTACTAGCTGTTCTCTCTGCTCAGAAACTTCTTCTACCTAATCTTTGTATGTCAAGGTCTGCATGTTATTCAGATCTTAGCTTAAATATCACCTCCTCCAAGAGGTCTTTTATATCTTAGTCTCAAATATCAATCACTTTCTATCATCTTCTTTCAATTCTCTGCCTAGCAATTACAGCTGCCTAAAATTTTTCTTACTTGTATTTATTTTCTGCCTCTTCTATTTGACTATACATTGAATGAGAATTTGGAACTTGACTGTCTCCATTGATACTATAATCCCAGAACATAGAACAGTACATGATACAGAGTGGCAATAAATTCTTATTGAATTCTTGAGTGGCAAGCTGCTCTTCAGAATGATAATGTGGGATTCTTGACCTTACAAGATGAACACTCTATAATTTCATCTCTGTAGCTGCCCTTGAGTTTCCTCAGATCACTAAAAGGAATGAACAAGACCAATTGTGTATATTTTTATTTCTTTTTTCTCTTGAGTCAAGGCTTTGCAACATACAAGAAGATTATGTTTGATATTTGACCCTCAGGAGCTCTGATTAGAATCCACTTAAGCCTGATTCACTGGCTTAGTCACTAATGGCATTTGGCAGCAAAGGCAAGAGCCTAAAGGACAGGAAAAAATCAGGAAATCTTCCTCACTGCATTTGAATATTTATGAGCGGTTCATGTAAGTAACTATTAGTGGCTGAATACCATGAAAAATAACTTTCTATTGAAAAAATAGGGGAGAACAATTGCAATTCCAAAATGGAAAATGAAAATTTGACAATTCTGGCTTCCTGCAGCCATTTCTTCTGGAATTTTTTTGACTATGGTACTATATTAATAAGCTTGAGCTAGTGAGAGGAAAAAAAACTCAGAACCTTCTGGTTATATCAAATTCTGCATAGTTGCATAGATTTAGCCCTTTAAAAAAATTGTAAAAAAATAACAAACTTTTTTTCCTGGGGATAAAGTATGACAAACTTTAACAGTCCTAGAGAAAACAGTCACACTACCCACTCTCATCATCACCGACCTCTTCTCAGGAATGCAGAATATAAGGGAGCACTTTGAAGATAGGGGATGACTTAACTTTTAATGTATTGGGGCAATAAGAACTAAGGTCATTTGAATTAGCAGGATATGTCATTCGAGGGACAGCTGGTGGTTTTTAATTGGTACTTACTTTAAAATTACAAGTGGACTGTGCCTTAGTTTCTTCGGTCCTTTTCCAATTGATAAATCATTTCCTGTGTCCAGTCAATGGGTTTTGCTTTGTCTTATAAAAAAGTATGACGTATTTTGCTCCCCACTGAGCCACCGATCTCAACTAATAAAGATTCTAAAATCTTTATTCATTTTTAGGACCCAAAGAAGATCTTGAAGATTTTACGCTGTAGGCCACTCAGCCATTATTCACTATCCTGCTGACGTTTTTGGTAGTGAATCACCAACCTCTCCGGTTCTATTCTTAGTCACTCTCCGCTTCTACCTTGAAGTGTGACTTCTTTTTTCTAATTCTCCATTCCCCTTGCCCATGGGCATGGATCTTCTTTTGCCAGAAAATTTATGTGCTGAGAAGCTTTCTTTGTTTATCACTCAACTGCCAAAAGAAGGATGGGTATTCGTCAGTAAGAAAGAGTGTCATTGTCAATTTCTTAGAAGTTCTTGGATTGTAAAATATATGAGTAAGGAAAAATAATCTGTCATTAATTATAGTTATTTATTGAGCTTCCTTAGTCAAAGCAAGCAGCATGAAATTTATGAATGACACGGAGATTATTGGTCAGTTATCCAGTTAAAAATTTGTTCCTCAAAGAAGATGCTTCAGGTTGCAAATGTTCATCGTCTTTCAGTAAGTAACAGGGAGCAAGCATCGTGACATATATAAGGAAAGAAGTGAAGCAGCTGGACTCCCCACTGCGTAACAATGGTCAGGCCCTGGGCCTCTAATTCAGAAGCACTGCTTGACAGGAAAGACCTTATTTTCATAATTGCTCATGGTTGGAGGTGTTTTTCTAACAAAGCTAGATTTTCACGTGAAGGCATCTTATTTTACATGAATAGCAATGACTCACAGGAGCTGGGAAGAAAAGGAAAACTGACGAATTTCCTGAATACCTCTGCCTATTGCTCATGTAATTAGCATTCTATTACATACATTATTTTATTTTTAGGTGACATTTTAGCAAGCACGATCATACAATGAAGGGTAACCAAAAGGAGGTAGCCCTTAATCATGCTACGAATAGAGGAGGGGTGAAATATAAAGGCTTTAGAGTCAATTTGATTTGAAACCCAGCTCTGTTATGTATTAATTGTGTTTCATTTTGAAAACTACATAATCTCTGAGTATTATTCATTTCTTCATTAGTAAGACATGGATAATAGTAAGAGTTCTTACTTTACTGGGTTGCTCAGAAGATAAAATGAAATGATATAGACAATCCATGTATGGCACTTTGCAGAGTGTTTTTTTTTTCACATATCATTACATTTTTCTGTCATTATCATTATCAAGACTGTTGACTAATAATAGCTCACCAAGCAATTTCATGATATAAAAAAGAATACTAAGACACTGAGGATTAAATAACTTGTCCAGATCACATCTGTTTAGTAACAGCCAAGACTAGAACCCACATCTCTAGATTCCAAAGCTGAATTTTTTCAATGGCTATGACACCTTCCTTTGTGGTTTCTGACATTTCTCCAGGGATTTAAAAAGACAATTTATGGTTAGAATCATCAGTTAACTTATTGAGTACTTCATGGACCTGGTGAGGTGGTCATTCTGAAGAAGAAAGAATGATTTTTTGTATTGAAATAAGGAAACATGGATAATATGTTTTGATGGTTAGAAGAACAGAGTTTTTCCAGAAAATCAAGATGCTTTCACTGGGTCCTTTTGGTTGTTGCTGTTTGTAAGAGAGGATCTGGAAATTGGAGGTGTTTGCTATTTGCATCTTCTACTGACATTCAGGAGACTGAGAGTTAGATAAAGCTTTGGTAGAAAGAAAGAGTCAAGCTGGCTGGGACTGTAGCTAGCAATAATGTAATTTACACGTAGTGATAATATATGCAAAACTGAAATGTCCAAATAGATGTTCCTGTAATGTTGTTCAATCAAGTCAATTAAACTTCTAATGGATTCGATTGTGAGTTGATGTAAATGAGGATATCTTGAAGTGAAAGAAAGTAGAAGCAGCTCTTAGGGACTTTTTTTTTTTTTTTTTTTCTGTCCCATTTAGTGACAGAGAAAAAAGAAATCTGAGCAGAGAGAAAGGAAAATAAGCCAAAGAGGCATGACAGTATAGGGAAGAAGAGAAAGTAAGGACAGTGGAGGAAAAACAGACGACAGCTAATGCTAGAGAGAGGAGACTGAGTAGAAGAAAGCAGTGAACCACCCAGATGAAAGTCCATCCATGAGTTCATTTCAGAGCACCTCAACTCTTCAGACATACAAATTCTCCTCCCTCTATATGACTTCTCGCAAATACCTGAAATACAAAGTAGTTATGACCTGCCTAACCCTCTTGTTAAGAACGTACCAGAACAGATATACTATTTATAAGACAAAATAGAATATTAAGCCAACAAATCTCATAGATGCTGAACTTCCTAATATTATCAAAATCCCATTTCTCAGACCCAGTTAAAAGAGCAAAGGAGGGGCCTACCTATTTCCATAATGCTCAGCGAAGCTGTTCAGATCAGCCATGTCACTTTACAGAAATATATTGCTTGGCAAATTTTTTTTTTTTTAATTTAAAATTAAAAAAATAAAAATTCATTGTAAAAACACTAAGAAATGGAAAGGCAGTAAGAGCCAAGACAAAAGCATAGAGAAAGCAGGGCCCCAGACTGATAAGCAAGTATTAAAGCCACTTTCACCCTGAGAACATTTGCTAACATTATAAAATTAGGCTCTTTGCTTTTCCCTTTTGTTGACGTGAGAGGCATAAATTAGAATTTGGAACCAGCGTAAAGAGAAGAGTTGAGCAGAGGGTCATCTCTACAATAAGCCAGGACTCCCAAAGAGTTATGCCCTCAAGGTTAAGGAAAACCAGAAGTGAGGCAATTGTTACGTGGAATTTGAACCCAAGTTTGACTTTCTTTCATCAGAAACATCTCAAAACATATGCTTGGTTTAAGTAGTTGCAGACTAATAATGCCCTCTGGTACCTGACAGAAGCAAATGGTATTTTCTCTGGAGGAAGCTACCTACATACTACATCTCAAATCATTCTTGCATTTTTTCACATGCAATGTTGAACATATATTCAAAGATAATAAGGAATGCAGGAAATTTGAGTCTTTAAGTTAAAACCAGAAGAGAACTGAAAGAGAATTAAAACCAAAAAGACTTCTTCAGATACTAGAATTATCAAATGCACATGTTAATATGCATAAAGAAATGAATGTGTATGTTTGGCAGTCTCAAAATTTTAATTAAGTCATAGCTTCTGTGAGGGTTCTTTTATTTATCAAATTTAGGATTAAAGGGAAGAAAAAACTGACAAATCAAAAAGAGTTTAAATTCGCCCTTCCTAAAATAATCCTATAGAAAGTAGGATGTGTTAATATAAATATGTTTCAATGATTAAAAAATCAGTCCTGTTCCTAGACAAATATTGACACAATAATTCTCAACAAATCAATTAGGAAAAGCTTTGAATCAACAGGTTTAACAGTGCTATTTGTGTGTGGGGAAGTGGGGGTTGTTGACAGTATATCTACACAATTGAGTATATATAACAGCGAGAATGGAAGAACTATCTATTCCTATTAGTAATGCTTGTTCTGACAATTATTGCTTAATGCCAGAATGCTAGCAATGCCCTGCTCAGGCTACCTTTGTGAGTTTTCTAACTGTCACCTTTAAAAAGTGCTTAAGTGGGAATTGTAGATAGATATAGAGATAATTTTGGATTAAATATAGCACAACTCTAAGCATTTAGAGTCCTATTTATACAATGGATCTGACTGTCTACATGTAATGATGGTTCTGTCTAGGGCCATACCTTTTATACTTTAATGTGTATTTGAATCACCTGAGTATTTTATCATACTAAAGATTCTAATTCATCAGTCTGGCATGGGCCTGAGAAGCTACATTTTCTAACAAGCTTCAGGTGATGCTGATGCTGGTGGTTTTGACTAACAAGGATTTAATGCAATGGTTCTCAAACTTTAGTCGGCATTGGAATCACTTGGAGGGCTTCTTAATAGATGCCTGGACTTGACACCTACAGTTTATGATTCAGTAATTCTAAATTGGGGCCTGAGAATTTTTATGACTAAAAAAATTCCCTAATACTGCCAATACTGTCAGTCTAGGTGCTAGATTCCAGGGTCCACCGATCTCTTATGTAGGGTTCGGAACAGGCAATAGAAAATGCAGAAGAACACAGCAGGAAATAGCTCTGTTCATCATCCAAAGTGCAAACCAATCAAGCTTCACCAGAGAAAGCACAAGAACGCTGGGCAACTAAGCTCTTTCAGGAATCTCAACCACTAATTAGCTCTAATGATTGCAAACATTCCATTGATATGGTGGGATACGAGAGCTTCTTGAAGTGAGTCAGCAAGAGGTTTCATCAAATGGATATTGTTTGAAGTTTATCATTTTGCTTTTACACATCAGGAACTCAATATAATTTTATTGGTTTTATTTCAGATGTACAAATAACTTAGGATCATCTAGTGGCCATTTTTTCAGAAAAGACATTGAAAGCCAGAGAGGTTGCTCGAGATCACAGGGTTAGTAACACAACTGCAATCAGCAAAGGCCTCTGGCTCCAATGGTATAAAATGTAATGTTATTCTCCAGGACATGATGATCCCATCCAAATCTTTTCTCCTTGAAGCAGATGTTCTTTGAAGCGTGAGGATACACTATGTGTTTAGGGAAAGAGAAGTCACTCAACGGTCTTCTGAAAGTAATCAGGCAGTAGATCAGGAATTACTTCCTGCCAGGGTATTCAACTCACCTCAATTAACAACAACAAAAAAAGAAAGGAACTGGCTTTTATTAAGCATATGTTATTTTTAGACAACATGCCACATACTCTTTCCCACATGTTTATGTTTGATGCTTATAATACCCTTTAAATGAACACCCTGGATCTCAAATTAAAATCACAATTTCAAAGTTAAACACCTAAGAAATAGTGGAGTTATTTATTCTATATCTAAGGGCCAACCTTTACCATGTTTGCCATGCTATTGGCAAGCAGAAGACTAAGGGAGGCAATGAAATGATGCCTGAGTAAAGTAGTCCAATAATTTAGAGGAAAGACTAAAGATTGATTTAATTCACTTACTCTATAGGACATACACATAATCAGCTCCATTTTTATTTTGTACCAGGACCCATATATTCAATTACCCACCAGAGTGTCCTATAAGGATGTATCATAGTCATGTTGTACCCAAAATGTACAAAGCTGAAATTAGCTTTCCTTTGAAACTTGTCCTTCTTTTTTACCAAATGGAAATATCCTTTTAAGCAATGCTGCAACTTGGAAGTCATCTTGACTCTTCCTTTTCCTGCACCACTATGTCCACAACTGTCAACTCTAACTTTCAACTCTACCTTCTCACTATGTCTTAAAATATCTGTTCCACTCTATCTTACTTCCTTCACCAGAATTCAGGAGTAATTAACTACTTTTCACTTTGAATATTAGAATGTTTTGCTAACTGAACTTCTGCCTTCTAGTCTCACTTTCCTGCAGTCCTCCACAGTACTATTTAAATAGTTTCCTAAAAGTCACATGATACCCCGTGTTAGTCCGTTTTGTGTTGCTATAACAGAGACACCTGAAACTGGGTAATTTATAAAGAACAGAGGTTTATTTGGCTTATGATTCTGGAACAGTTGCATCTGGTACAGGCCTCAGGTTGCTTCTACTCATGGCAGAAAGTGGCAGGTAGCCAGCAGGTGCAAGCAGATCACATGGTGAGAGGAAGCAAGAGAGAGAGAGAGGAGGTGCCAGGGTCCTATAAACAACCAGCTCTCGTGGGAACTAATAGAGTTCATTACTTTTTTTACTTAGGGAGAGCACTAATCCATTCATGAGGGATCTGCCCCCATGACTCGGTTTCCAACACTGCCACATTAGGGATCAAATTTCCACATCATTTCTGGGAGGACAAAACATCCAAACTCCATCATACCCCGACCCCCAGGGTCCTCCCAACAAATTCCAAACATCCTATACATCATATCCACCCTTTCAATGGTCCTGTCCTTGATATTTTCTCAGCCTTGATTCTCTGCTCTCCACCAAGTTTACTGAATCACATTGGTGTCCTGCACACAACATGCTACTTCATGCTTTTTGCCTTGGTCAGCCTGCATGAAGGAGCACAAGGTGTAGTTTATAGATCCTAGTTAAATGGCCTGATACTGTCTGGACTGAATGGACACTAATCAGATGCAATAACAGAATCACTTGTATGATTTTTTAAGAAAACGTTTAGTCTCCAGATTGTCACAAACTACAGTCATGAATCCAAGCAGAGGCTCTCTGAATGTTAGTTTTTTTACTTTTTCTTTTTTCTTTCTTCTTAATTAGAAAAGTATCTGCAGCTGTGTCCTCAGCTCTGGACCTGGTAGGATTTCAATAGCTTAAAAGGTCCTCAGAACCTGTTAGGGTAAAAAATAAACACAAATCAAGTGCTTACTTTGTGTCAGTACTCTTAATACCTGAAATCTAAAGGAGTTCTTCACAAATTTTTATATGCATAGGGATCATCTTAGTCCATCTGGGGTGATGCTGAGATTCTGCATGTCTATAGAGCTTCAAAGTAATATGATTGGTGCTAGTGCACAGAGCACAACTTGAGTAGCAAAGCTCTAGTTTATTATAACACGTGTCCTGCTGATGTGGCTTTGTGTTTCAAATTTTCACATTCGTTTTCTCTTTGCAAACACCCTGAGCAAGAGCTAGGCCTCGGCTGATGGCATATTACGTCACGTTTAGAGGTGAATGCCTTACCTAGTCAGGCACCCAGTAAGGACTAGAGTAGCTGTTAGTGAGATATATACACGTAGATTGCAGGAAATAAAGTAATAAGGTGGCAAATTTGGCCCTCAGAAACCTGGTGGTGGGAGTCTGAGGAAAACAAGAAGACAAGGACAGGGAGCACCAAAGACAAACATCTTCATGATCATCATGCCTATCACTTCATGCACATGTGCATGTGCCCAGGGATGCACTTTGGGTGCATTTCATAACGCTCATAGCATTTTAGAAAATAATCACATTGTCTGTTTTGCAATGTGGCCTAAGATAGGCTTGGACTAAAACATATACAAATCATTTTCCTTTTCTGCTTCTTATTTGGCACAGAAAACATTTAGAATGTTATAAGATAAAAAATAAACAAAATGAATGTAACAAACAAAACTAATAATAACAAAATAACAAAATAACAAAACTGATAAAAACAAACAAACAAAAATTGAATCTTTGTCTATTGAGGCTGAGCCTCAGGCATAGAATGTTGTTTTGCTCCGGGAAAGCCTTTCATCCACTGACCTAAGTCTAAGCACGATATGCTGCTTCTCTGACTTGCTGGTTCATGCCTCCATACAGCAGATGGCTTGGCTATTTTTGCCCCAGGGCTAAGACACTTTGATCCCAAAGAAACATGTTGTACTTGGATGGCATTTTATTTGCAACTCAGCCTGGCCTGCGGCTGAGTCCTTCTTCAGATGGTACACAGCACTCCTCATTTTTGGTGAAACAGATTAGGTGCAATGTTTGTGACCTTAGAATCTAACAAAGGTCACTACAGAGATGAGTGCCTTCTAGATCCTGCTTTTTTTTTTTTTTTTTTTTTTTAATAGCGTGAGTAGACATGCCCAATATCTTCGTTAAGAGTTTCCAGAAAGCCTCCTGGAAAATCAAAGACTATTGGTAGTTACAGAGCCCTGAAGAAAAGCAACAAACTAACCTAGTAGCCAGAGTGTCTTCTAAATGCATTTCCTGTCCCTTCAGCTATCAAACAAATATTTTAAAAGGTCAGAGGCTGTGCAAGATGCTGAATCTGTACCTGCATACTCATTTACCAAGGCTACATTTGCAACAATGCATGCCACATTAAACTCTCCGCACAGCACATTTTGTATCCAAAGGCATAAGAATGGCCATTCAAATTGGGTTCTCAAAAAACTGCAAGATAAAAATTAGCCTTTGAGTCTGTATTACAAGGCTCTTCACTATTTACTCTGATTTACCTGTGAGAACTCCTCTCCTGACGTGCATACCAACGCCTCCTTTAATGCTCCAATAAATTGAACTGTCTGTTGTTTCCTGAGTGTTTTAGGCAATTTTATACCTCTGTCCTTTTTGTGTGGCCCATTCCTCTGCCTTGAAAGCCTTTCTTCATAATTTTTCCTAGTGAACTCCTATTCATCCTTTAAAGTCCAGGTCAAATATCACTTCTTCCTGGCCATATGCTTCTCCTCCAGAATGAATCCATATTTGATCATAATGCTATACTTTGTATGAGTTTTGCTGTACTTTGTATGAGATATTCTTATTATACTTTTCACAGATTACATTATAGCTATTTGTTTATGTGTTTGTCTCACCTGCAATGATGGGTAGCTCATTTATATTCATCTTTCTAATGTCATTACCTAATAAAGTACTGAAGGAATGCTTGTGAAATTGAAACTGAATTGAAGGACCAAGCAGAAACTTTCTCAAATCTAGTTCACTGTTGACCAAATATCTTTTATAATGGAAAGAGATTTTACCAATCACATAGTTCAGCAGTCTAATTATACAGATAAGGAAATCAAGGCCTGGTGACTTGCAAAAACTCGTTAAGTGGTTAATGGCATAGACAGAATTAGGTTTAGTTCTAGGCCATCCTAGTGCTGCCACATGTATTTTTTGAGCATATAAACAAATGCAGGACTATCTGTCTATCTATGAATCTACCTTACGGAGGAGTGCCTCACATTTTCACTCATTTGGTGCTATAATAGTGTCTTTTCTTATGTAAGCAATAAGCATAATTCCCTTATATCCAATGTTTTCTTCCTGTAATAATAAGGTGGAGTGTTACTCCAGTACATCTACCAAGTAACTCAAAAAGCTGCTAGTCTGAGTGGGGCCCAGAACAGAAGAAGGCTCTGCAACAGCTCCAGGCTGCTGTGCAAGCTGCTCTGTGCCTTGGGCCACATGACCAAGCAGACCCAATGGTACTTGAGATGTCAGTGGCAGATAAGGATTCTGTTTGTAGCGCTTGTCAGGCCCCTATAGGTGAATCACAGTGGAGACTCAGGATTTTGGAGAAAGGCCTTGCCATCATCCTCAGGTAACTACTCCCATTTTGAGAAATAGCCCTTGGCCTGCTATGGGCCTTGGTAGCAACTGAACGCTTGACTACAGTCCACCAAATTACCATGTGACCTGAGCTGCCCATCATGAACTGAACCAGCATGCCATAAGGCTGGGCGTGCACAGCAGTACTCCATCAAATGGAAGTGATATATACATGATTGGGCCCAGGCAGGTCCTAAAAGCACAAGGAAGATACATGAAGAAGTGGCTCGAATGTCCATGGTTCCTACTCCTGCTGCACTGCCTTTTCTCTCCCAGCCTGCATCTGTGGACTCATGAGATGTGCCCTATCATCAGTTGATGGAGGAAGAAAAGACTAGAGCCTGGTTTATAGATGTTTCTGCACAATATGAAGGCACCACCTAAAAGTAGACAGCTGTGGCACTACAGACCCTTTCTTGGACATCCCTGAAGGACAGTGGTGAAGGGAAGTATTCTCAATGGCCGGAGCTTCAGGCAGTGCTCCTGATTGCACACTTTGCTTGGAAGGAGAAGTGGCCAGATGTGCAATTATATACCAATTCATGGGCTGTAACCAATGGTTTTGCTGGATGGTCAGGGACTTGGAAGAAACATGATTGGAAAATGGGTGACAAGGAAATTTGGAGAAGAGGTATGTGGATAGACCTCTCTGAGTGTGTAAAGGATGTGAAGATATCTGTTTGCCATGTAAATGCTCATCAAAGGGTGACCTCAGCAGACTTTAATAATCAGGTGGAGAGGATGACCCGTTCTGTGGATACTGATCAGCCTCTTTACCCAGCCACTCCTGTCATTGCCCAGTGGGCTCATGAACAAAGTGGCGACGGTGGCAGGGATGGAGGTTACACATGGGCTCAGCAACATGGACTTCCACTCATCAAGGCTGATGTGGCTATGGCAACCACTGAGTGCCCAGTCTGCCAGCAGCAAAGAGCAACACTGAGCCCCCAGTATGGAACCATTCCCCGGGGAGATCAGACAGCCACCTGGTGGCAGGTTGGTTACACTGGACCACTTCCATTTTGGAAGGAGCAGCATTTTGTCCTTACTAGAATAGACGTTTACTCTGGAGATGGGTTTGCCTTCCTTGCATGAAATGCTTCTGCCAAAACTACTATCTGTTGACTCATAGAATGCCTTATTCACTGTCGTGATATTCCACACGGCATTGCTTCTGACCAAGGAACACACTTCACAGCTAAAGAAGTGTGGCAATGGGCTCATGCTCATGGAATTCACTGGTCTTACCATGTTCCCCATCATCCTGAAGCATCCGGTCTAATCGAACAGTGAAATGGCCTTTTGAAGTCACAGTTACTGCACCAGGTGATAATACCCTACAGGGCTGGAGCAAGGTTCTCCAGAAGGCTGTAAATGCTGTAAATCAGTGCCCAATATATGGAACTCTCTCTCTCATAGCCAGGATTCATGGGTCCAGGAATCAGGGGGTGGAAATAGGAATGGCACCACTCATCTTTACCCCTAGAGACCCACTGGCAAAATTTTTGCTTCCTGTTCCTTTGACCTTATGCTCTGTTGGCATAAAGGTCTTAGTTTCAGAGGGAGAAATGCTTCCAACAGGAAACACACAACGATCCCATTGACCTAGAAGTTAAGGCTTCCAACCAGCCACTTCTGGCTCCTCATGCCTCTGTCAACAGGCTAAGAAAGGAGTTATGGTGTTGGCTGGGGTGGTTGATCCAGGCTGCCAAGGAGAAGTTGGACTACTTCTCCCAATGGAGGTATGGAAGATTATGTCTGGAATATAAGAGATTTCTTAGGGCCTCTCTTAGTACTACCATTGCCCCCATTCTCTGGGTATGATAGTATGATTAAGGTCAATGGGAAATTACAACAGCCCAGTCCGGGCAAGACTACAAATGGCCCAGACTCTTCAGAGGTGAAGATTTGAGTCACTCTGCCGGGTAAAGAACCACAACCATCTGAGGTGCTGGCCAAAGGCAAAAGGAATACAGAATGGTCAGTAGAAGAAAGTAGTTGTAAGTACCAGCTAAGACCACATGGCTAGTTACAGAAACAAGGACTGTAATTGTCCTATTTTGTTAAGAATATGTGTGTGTGTGCGTATATACATAAATTATATATATATATATCATATATTAAGCAATTATCTTTGTTTTTGTTCCTCTTATTCTTATCATGTAACATAAGACTTATTGTCTTTATATCAGTATTTAAATATTATTAACTTTATGTGGTAGTATATGTACTTAAGTCATGGGATAACAGAAGAGTAAATATCTCCTAAAGACTTGACCTCCTTTTCAGGAAAGGCACTAATGTGTTTTCAGTTGTACACAGGATAGCTTCATCATGTTAGGAAGAACTAGTACATTTTTTATCGTCTCATTTGGAGATGAAGTATGGTTTAAGGAGATAAGCATGGATACCATGTTGACAAGGGGTATGCTTGTAATGGTTAATTTTAGGTGCCAACCTGACTAGATTAAGGAATACATGGAAGCCTGGTAAACCATTATTTTGGGGTGTGTCCATTAGGGTGTTTCCAGAAGAGATCAGCATGTAAGAATAATTGGACTGGGTAAGAAGATCTGCGCTCAGTATGGGTGGGCACCATTCAATCCAGTGGGGGCTAGAAAGAACAAAAACAGAGGAAAATGCAAATTACTCTCTCAATTGCTGGAGCTACGATAGGCACTTCTCTCCTGTTTGTGGACATCCAAACTCAAGACTCTTCTGCCTTTGGGTTCCAGGATTTCCACCAGCCACACCCAGGGCTGTCAGGCCTTTGGCCTCAGGCTGAGAATCACATTACCAGCTTTTCTGGTTCTGAGACTTCCGGACTTGGATTGAGCTATGCTACCACCAGCCAGTTTGCAGATGACCTGTTGTGGGACTCTTCAGAAATCATCATTGTGTGAGCCAATCCCCATAATAAATCCCTTCTCATGTATTTATATTCATATCCTATTGATTCTGTCTCTCTGGAGAACCCTGACTAATACAGGTGGAAACAAAGATTTTAGTTTTATATTGAATAAAAAGTGCCATAAGGACTTTCTACTGTACACAAGGTTCTCCCCTACTTAAAGTATCAAAACTCATAAACTGATGCATATATTCATTATGGGCAATATTTTCCCCTCTTGTGTGCTTTTTAAATTCTGTTTTCATAGTGTGACAGCGAAATTGACCACATGCTAAATCCTAAATAGTGGGAGTCTACAGCCATGTCCACTCATAGACACTGATTGAGCAGAGGCCAAGCAAGAAGAGATGGACCGTGCCGAAGGGCCAGAGTCAGTCAGCAAGGGTTTCCCTTTCCCCAAGGAACCAGGCACCCAGAAGAGAGTAAAAGGAAAGGAAAGAAGCTAGAAGCACACCTGCATTTGTTCTACACACCCTTGAGCAGAGGCAGTGTGGAACCATAGTAAGGTTCAATAGACTGATGATCGATGGAAATCACAAAACAAATTCCTAGTCCTAGAATCTCTGGTCCCTGGTTTCTATGCATAAGGCAGCCTCCTGATTTTCAACTTTTCTTATGTATAAAACAGAAAACTTGGGCAATAATAACTCCGAAAGACCATGGAGTATGTAAAAGGCATTATGCAAGCTCTTGGTGGATATTAATTCATTTAAAAGTACAACCACCTCTGGTAATTCCTGTTATTTCACCCATTTTACCCATGTATGGTGAAGATGTGCTAGAAACAGGGTTCAAGCCCAACTTCATCTAAGTCGAAAATTCACATGCTTAACCATCATATTACACTATCTCCAAAACTGATGGAACTTGCAAAGCAGTCTGAATGTATATTGAATGACATAACAAAGAGACTCAGGAGTTTTCTTTTGGGGAGGGAGTCACCTTCCACTCGGTACACTAGGTTTATATAAATTGCATCAAACACACTAAGTGCAATAGAGGAATATATACAGCCCACAGCTACACTCAACAGCATCTGACTACCTCTGAGACAAAGAGTGAGCTTTCAGTCTCTAGCAATAAGGCTTGTACTGTAAGTGCAGTCTTCAAAGTCCACTTTACCTTCTGAAAATACCAATATCCTTTCAGAAATCAAGACAACCTTCACTGTTACAAAGAGGGAAGGATAAGCACATACATCTATATCTCAGCAATCCCCACATAGAAGATGTGGCATTTAAATGAAAATGTATAGAGACAGAATGGATATTATCAGTCACTGAGCCTAAGCTTTAGAAAAAAAGGGGACAACCTGAGATTGATGTAAGTTTTAAACATTTATACAAGAATCAGTTTCTGCTTCTTTTCTAAAAATCTCTTTTGACCAAATCACGGATGATGCCCAGTTATATCATAAGTGTAAAAGGAAGGAGGGGGGAAAAAAGATGAATTGAAAACTGAGAAGTCTTTTATAAATTTTTGCCTAGATTTCTGGCTCCTGTGTAATCTTAGTTAAACCATATCTTTTCTTAGGACCTCTTATTTATACAATGAGAAGATTAGACTAGATTATTTCTAAAATCTTTTCCATTTGTGCTAAAGGCAGGTGCTACATTCATGTGTTAAATAAGTGCACTGCTAAAACTGTGGTTACTAAAGGCTGCTCATGTACAGTGATTTATTGATTCATTTAATCAACAAATATTTGAGAGCCTACTGTGTCCCAAAAACACTTTTATATGATCAGAATACATCAGAGAACAGAACAGACAATTTATGCTTATTTTATGTGACTGTGACCTTTACTTTAAAGGAATGCACAAAAAGAAGAATCCATGTACAATACTTTGGGTAATTAAAATGTATCCAATAAACGGGATGCCTCCCAAAGTAGCTGGAACATTTTATTTCAGGAAACTGGTTTTAAGCATAGTGCTCCTCAAACTCCAACAAATGCTGCATTAAGAGAGTCATGCTGTAATGTGTACTTTCATCAGGCATAAAACTCTGGTCCAATTCCCTTATATCAGTAGTGTTTGAGTCAGCTGTCTTATTTGTCAGTGACTTCCTTGTACACTGACTGGCTCTGGGGTCATCTCTACCAGGGTCACCTAAAGTCCTTTGTTTTTCCACTCTTATGGGTTTGGTCAAAGGTTTTCCTGAAACTTTAGCAGTTCTCCTTTAAAACAATTTGTTGTTAACACTTATTACATGGAGAAATCATCCACATTAGTCACTAGCTATCATTTACAAAGGGAGACTTCTATAGAAAAGAAATAACATATGCTCTGTCCAAGAGATCTTCTTTTCCTTGATTCTCAGGGATCTGCATCAAGAAGCACAGTCAATAACTCCCTTTAAACTTAGTAGTAGGCAATATTGTGATGGAAAGAAAGGCTATGCGACTACCACTTCTAAGTTGCATAACTGATAGCAGGGCATTCAATCTCTGAGTCTCAGATTCTAGCGGAAAAATAATATGCCACTCAGAGTGTTGTTAGGAGAATTAAATCGGATAACATGCAAATGCCTAGCACCTATTAACAAGTGTTACATAGACAATACACCCATCACCAGAGACAAGGAAGGATACCAAAACACCAATTCGAATAGCCAGATACAAAGTTATATAAGAATGCTCAAATAGGACAGTTTTTAATGATGGAGTTATCTGACTTTTAAATTTATATCTGTGGCCTCTAAGTTTCAGCACAATAAATGCTAGTTTTTGTCCTCAACCTTCCCTAATACCCTACCCAGGTTCTATGATGAAATCAGCTGTTTATCCGGATAGATGATTCTAATTTCCTGGTTTTAGGAGTCCTTATCTCATTTGCCAACTCATTCACCAATGAATCAAAAAAAGCAATCCTAGTAGAAGAAATTCCAAGAACTGGGTTCAACCTATAGATTTAACCACTTTACTATCAGCCTGACATTAGGCATGTCAATCTTTCTACACACAAAGTTTTTCAGCTGGAAAAGTGGTAATCCATAATAGCTTTACCAATCTTTGCAGGTTTTATGTCAAGATCAAAAACTCACTAGAAGAGAGGATTTTAATATTCCCAACACAAAGAAATGATAAATGTTTGAGGTAATAGAATGCTAATTACCTTGATTTGATCATCAAGCATTGTATACATGTATTAAAATATTATACAGTAGTACCCCATAAATATGTACAATTATTATGTGTCAATGAAAAATAATCATTAAAAAAAGAACAATATATTTAATCACATCAATAATTGAATTATAACTGGTCAACCTTTTCTTAATATTTCTTCTGAAAACTGGTTTGCTCTTAAGAAACTGTGCCTTATAGTTTCCTGTACCAATATATTTCAAGACTCATAATGTAAAATTCACCTATAAGATTTCTAAAAGTTTGCTTTAATAAATTTAGATAATCTCAATTTTAAAAAGATCAAAAACTTATACTGTTAAGCTTTGTAAATTTGGCTATTTTATAAATATAAGCGATATTATTTCTATGATGAGTATATTTGAATATATTCAAATAACATAAAAATAGTTTTTGATTATATATCAAACCGTACCTTACAATGCCTGCAGTTAATGGCTTCCTTACAAGGTAGTTTAGGGTCCACTTTCATGCCCCTTTGGCACAGGGCTTTGAAGAGGGGATAGGAAAGGGTCTTCTCACCTCAACCCTTCCTTCTCTCATCAGTGATATTTTGTTCAACCACACTTATGACACTTTCAGAGAGGATTCTTGGGGAATACATTCTTCTCCCTCTCATTGTATTTTCAGAGATGTTTAATAATCAGTTAATTATATATTAAATATACCCTTAAAAGCATTTAGTTTATCTTACTCAATATTTGTATTAGTCCGTTTCTGTTGCTTATAACAGAATACGTGAAACTGGGAAATTTATAAGAATAAGTTGGTTGTGTTGATTTTCTATCGTTGCTGCAACAAATTACCACAAACTTAGTGGCTTAAAATCACACAAATATATTCTTTTACAGTTTTAAACGTCAGAAGTCTGAAATTAGTCTCACTGGGCTAAAATCAAGATATCAGTACTCTTTGTGAAGGTTTAGGGGAGAATCCATTTCCTTGACCTTTCTAGTTTCTAGGGGTCTCCTGCATGCTTTGTCTTGTGGCCCCTTTCTCCAATCACTCTGACCTCTGCTCCCATGGTCCTGCCTCCTTTTCTCATTGGGACCTTGTCATTCCATCTTATAAGGACCCTTGTGATTATATTGGACCTACCAGATAATCCAGGATAATGTGGCCATCCCATAGTTCTTAATTTATTCACCTCTGTAGAATACCTTTTACTGTGTAAGGTAACAAATTCAAAGGTTTCATGGATTAGGAGGAGAATATCCTTGGGGGAACCATTATTCTTTCTAGCATACTGGCTTTGCAATTCTGTAGTAAAAACTACATGAATTTATACCCTGAATCCACGATGTTATTAACTGTAGGACTTCTAGAAGGTTGCTTAAGTTGTAATCCGCTTCTAAATCCATAAAATGGTCATCATAGTTATATACAACTATATAGTGGTTGTGAGAATCAAAGAGGCAGCAAAGCTAGTTGGATAATGCCTAGCACAATGACTACATGCTATTTACTAGATTAGCATTTCTCAAACTTGAGTGACTTACGACACCCTTTCAAGGTGAAAACATTGTCTCTTCAGTGTTGATGAAATGTTTAAATTATGTTGTTATTTAAATAGATGCAACATTAAAGTGGGTAAATTCCTTTTGTTTGTAGCTCTCATACAAATGTAGAAAACAAGTTCACAAAGCAAATTAAAAAAATTAATCTCTGCTTATAAACTGAATTACATACTTGCTGCTATGCCATTGGACCTTCTCGGTTAGTCATCCTTATTTACTCTAGCTTTATGAAGCATGAAAGCTCCTACCATCTTTCAATACTCAGACTATTGGGAACCCTTCATTAGTATGATGGGCAGCCACGTTACCATCCAGGCTTCATGTGTTGTAAACCTGATTACAAACATCAGATGAAATACAAGGGCCTAGTTCATATGGCAGTATTCAACTCTAAGATCATCTAGTGCTGCATTTTCCAGTACAATAGCCACTAGCTGCATGTGAATATTTAAGTTTAAGTTCATATAAAATAAAATAAAAATCCCAGTTCATCAGTAACAGTAGTGCCATTTCAAGATGTGGCTGGGGCTAACATATTGGACAGCATAAAATAGAACATTTTCATTATCATGGAAAGTTGTATTGGACAGCACTGGTTTAGAATATAATTATATTTATCTTTTTAGGTTATCATTAAAATAAGCATACAATATTTAAAGATTCTTATAGAGCATTCTGTTCTCTTAGAAGACATTCATAAACCCTCAAAGGTTGAAAGACTGCTGTTTAAGCAACACTGTGCTAGGTGGTAAGCCATGAGAAAAGGAATTATCCCTATCTCCTTAACTGCTTTTCCCTAGTACTTAGTGCATAGTAAACACATGTTGAAAGATTGAATCCCCAATTTAAAAAGCAAGCTGTGTATATAAGTTATGTTTTAAAACTAAAAAGTTCTAGAATAAAAGATGGAATAAACTTACTATGGATAGGAGAACATGTACATCTTTTGTTTATCAAAATTTACATTAATCTATTTAAGATAAATTCCTTTCACATAGCTCATCATTTCACCACTGTTTATTATAAATAATCCTAAACATGAAGTCTGAAGGTCTGCCCTCTTGAGTAACTAAACCTCTCCAAACTCCATTCTTCTTATTTGTGACATTGTCTTTCTATTATTGCTAAAAGAGACTATACAGGAAATCATTGTGTAAATTGAAAGCAAATCAAAGTTTTATGGTATGCTATGAATAATGATCATCAATTATGAGGTTAAGATTATTTTGATTTCTTATTCTTACTGAATGGGCACTGTCACAATGAACTTCATGGAATCTAGGACAGCATCAAGGGTACAAAATACATGTTTGTTATTGATACTAATATCTTCACATATCTACTAGCCGCAATGTAGAGAATAAATGTGTTTCTGCAAAGTTATATACAAACTGAAATTTAAAAAATAGAATCCTTCCTTAATTAAACTAGGGCATTTTCTATATGAAGGAACCCTAACCCCTTTTGTAGTTGTAGTTGTTGTTTTGTTTTCACATAGTGAAATCATTAGGCAATTTGAAAAATTATCCCCATGCTGTTTGTGTTGTAAAACTGTTTTTTTTTAAAAAACCTTTTTATTGCAATAATTATATTAACAGTAAACATTTCATCTTCATCTTATCATATAAGCTTCACATGTTGGCATTTAAAAATTCTGTAATTTTTAACTCAGAGATTATTGATGTCCTTGCTGGAGAAATGAAATAAGCTTATCAATGATGAAGAGGCATGCATTCTACTTTATGGAAAGCAAGGTGTTCTATTACTTGGCTGTTTGATTTGTAAGAATTACAGGTTTTATTGCAAGTCCCATGAAAGTGCCTGGTGAAATATAACGGAATACGTATATTTCTCTTGAGAATACTCCAATATAATATACTTGTATTTTTTTTTTATTTGAACAGAACAGCCTAAAACTTTATGCTGTCGAAATGCAAATGCGACCTCATTTTGCCAGGAACATACTCTCCCCAGCAGGAAATATAGACCACAATAATTTAATTCATGCTGGAAAACATGCTTTCCATTAGCACAAATTTACTTTCAAATACAGATTAAAGTGTTGATTTAGAAGTAACTTTGGTCCTATCTTTTGAAAGATTCAGTTTTTCTTATTTAGAGTGCAAGTACTGCTATAAAGTACATAAGAAATAGCTATATTTCACCTAACCACATCAATTTTGACCAGCCCAATTTGATGTGAATTACCTTGAAAGAGTGGTAAAGTGAGCATGACTATGGACAACAAACGTGGAGTATATAAATATTTTTGTGAACCAAGGACACTTAAAGAGTTGGTACGTGTTTCACTCATCTGGGAACCTAGAGTAATACTGATGTCCCTGAACAAATTGATATACATAAAGCAGTTAACTGGCTGCTATGGGAACTCAAATGGCCTGTGATTTTTACAAAGGAAGAAAAAAGAAAAGAAAAGTCTGCTTGTCTACTTTATAATTTTCTTCTGAAAATATAATTTGAATGAACTTCAAATCTTTCATGTTTTCATAACTCATTACTTTCTCACATGCTGATGTTTCTAAATGAAATGCTCTCCCACCCCATCCATTCCCCCTCCTTTGTTTTTGACATCAACTAAATTCTATTCTTTATTTTAAGCCTGAGCATTTGGTGAAGTTTTCTCTAACACTAGTAATCAACGAATCTGGTTTATGAGCATTTTTTCAGGTGCATCAATTTTCTCAAAAATTTGTCAGACAGATGTTTTTATCTTCTACAGTTTGTATATCAACCACCTATTTTATTGAATGGCTGTGTATCAAAGACTTTCAGAGATTCACAAGAAGATGTTTTTCATTAACAAAATGCTATGAATTGACTTTCTGTAGCAATAAAGGGAACAGTCAAAGTTTGGAATCTGAGTTTCATATTTGCAGGAAAGCCAATATTGTGATGTTTTATAATTTTCTTTATTAGTAGATCAATTGAAAACTCAGAAGAACATTTTTAAAAAGACCAAAATGCAGTTATAAGTTCCTCTTATAGTAATAGCAATCTGTCCAGTTTGTACTGGTAAGTTCTTTTAGGCTCGGAATAACTATATAGTCCAGAAAAACTTTCTAAAGACACAAAAGATGTCATGCTAAATTTTACTATTCTTCCAAATTTCATGTGTTAAATAATCAAAACAGTACCTTTCTGCAATACTTAAAAAGAGGAATAGTGGCAGTCCCAAGATGACTGATTTTATATCAACTTTAATTCTTCTGGATGTAAATGATTTATTCCTATAGCCGTGGTGTTTAAAGTTGCTACAGGAGAAAAGCAGTTATTTAGACTATGCCATGAATGCTCCTACTTTCACAAATGTGCTTTCAGATTTATCCTTATATATTAATAATATTAGGATACTTTAAAGCAGAGTTTTAATTATACTTTCCAAAAAAAGCAATAAATTTGTGAGCATACTTAAAGCTGTCATAAATAATTGAAGCTAAAACTTATTCTTCAAAATAAATGATCCAAGTAAATTGGTGTTGCTGAGGCCTTGATTTAATAACACGGAATTTTTTTAATCACTCATTTGCTAATGAAAGAAATGTTGCAATCTTTCATGAGGGTACCCCTGGGTTCTAGTTTATTTTCTTATTTTAATAAGACAGGATATATTTTTCATGGAATATTATTTAAAATGGCATTATGATCAGCGTACATTTATTAAATATTTACTGAGAGCATGTCAAGCACAAGATTCATTACTCAAGCTTCACCAAACTATGTTTTGTAGATTGAATTTGTTGCAAATTCTTGGGCAGATGGCTTCATAATGTTCCCAGTTTCCTAGGGCCCAATCTAATCCCATCTCCCCAAGTAGGACCCAATGGCTTTAACTACTATACTCCTTCCCAAGCAAACTTAGGTGGTAGTATATCCTATGATACCTCTCAGTTTTCTTTTATTTATTCATTAATTCATTTATACATTCATTCAATAATTATTGAATATTACCATGTATTTGACACTATGTGTTTGGCATAGAATATGTTACCTGTTTTAAAGTGTTACATGATAAATTTTCACTGACAAATTTAGCAACATGATAAATGCATATATTAGGTATCTTTACAGCAGTAACAACCTCATTTATTTCTCATTCATACTACATGTCAGCAGCTATGAGTTGGCTGCTGCAGCTCTATGTGAATTCCCATTCCAGAACCCAGGTTAAACATACAGTCCCTATTTAGGACCTAACATTCTCATGGCAGAAGAAAAAGAGCAGGAGTTAATTGTGTAGTGACTGGCTTTTAAGATTTCTGCCTGAATGTGATACACAGTTGATTCTTATCATTTGTGTTAGTAATGTTCTATAAAGGCTGTAATATACATATTAATTGCCTTAATTGGGATGCTATGAACAACCAAGTTGGAAAACTAATATCCTTTCACAGAAATTCTTATATTTCCAGAACTTCTTGCCTAGGTAAGTGGCATCAAATGTCAGCTGATTACAAAATGCACAGGTAATTGGCCCAGATGCATTTGTAATGATCAAATATCCTACAATAAGGAAAGCATGTAATATTTTCAGTAAAGCTGTTGTATTTCATATCAGATGAGAAATAAGAGGTTTATAAATAGGTAAGTTTAATCAAAATATTTTGAGCAATCATTTGGCATATTAATTATCTTAATTCCATTCAGCTATTTGGCTTTGGCTGATTAGCACATGAAGAAACTCTATCTGGGAGGCTTGCACTTATGCTCATATAGAATTATGCATAGAACTATGCATTTAAAATGAGTTTTAAAGAGTGCTGCGATGAACATTGGGGAACAGGTATACCTTCTACTTGATGATTTCCATTCCTCTGGGTATATTCCCAACAGTGGGATGGCTGGGTCGTATGGTAGATCTATTTGCAATTGTTTAAGGAACCTCCATACCATTTTCCATAGAGGCTGCACCATTTTGCAGTCCCACCAACAATGTATGAGAGTTCCTTTTTCTCCGCAGCCTCGCCAGCATTTATCGTTCATAGTCTTTTGGATTTTAGCCATCCTAAGTGGGGTTAGATGGTATCTCAATGTGGTTTTGATTTGCATTTCCCGGATGCTGAGTGATGTTGAGCATTTTTTCATATGTCTGTTGGCCATTTGGATATCTTCCTTAGAGAAATGCCTACTTAGCTCTTTTGCCCATTTTTTAATTGGGTTGCTTGTTTTCTTCTTGTAAAGTTGTTTGAGTTCCTTATATATTCTGGATATTAATCCTTTGTCAGATGTATATTTTGCAAATATTTTCTCCCACTCTGTTGGTTGTCTTTTAACTCTTTTAATTGTTTCTTTTGCTGTGCAGAAGCTTTTTAGTTTGATATAATCCCATTTGTTTATTTTTCCTTTGGTTGCCCGTGCTTTTGGGGTCGTATTCATGAAGTCTGTGCCCAGTCCTATTTCCTGAAGTGTTTCCCCTATGTTTTCTTTAAGAAGTTTTATTGTCCCAGGGTGTATATTTAAATCCTTAATCCATTTTGAGTTGATTTTAGTATACGGTGAGAGGTATGGATCTAGTTTCATTCTCCTGCATATCGATATCCAGTTATCCCAGCACCACTTGCTGAAGAGGCAGTCCCTTCCCCTAGCCAAGAGTTGGAACCAGCCCAAATGCCCATCATCAGATGAGTGGATACGGAAAATGTGGTACATCTACAAAATGGAATACTACTCAGCTATAAAAACGAATGAAATACTGCCATTTGCAACAACATGGATGGACCTTGAGAGAATTATATTAAGTGAAACAAGTCAGGCACAGAAAGAGAAATACCACATGTTCTCACTTATTGGAGGGAGCTAAAAATTAATATATAAATTCACACACACACATACACACACACACACACAAACCAGGGGGGGGGGGAAGAAGATATAACAACCACAATTATTTGAAGTTGATACAACAAACAAACAGAAAGGACATTGTTGGGGGGGAGGGGGTAGGGAGAAGGGAGGGAGGTTTTGGTGATGGGGAGCATTAATCAGCTACAATGTATATCGACAAAATAAAATTAAAAAAATAAATAAATAAATAAAATGAGTTTTATTGTGCACGAATTATATTTCAATAAAGTTCGTTTATTTTCCAAAGAAGAACCTGTATCTGTATACACATGTTAAGTTGTAGTAATTGACATAAGTTTTGTAAAACAGTTTTTTGATTGACAGTATTACTGCTGTTTAAGTTAAGTGGGGAGTGATATAACAGGCCCCATGGCATTAGAGGTCCAGAAGTATTGACTCAGTTTCTCTCCACTTTGAAAAGAAAATCTTGCTTCAAGAGGTGATTACAAGGTTTGCCAACTGTAAGAATATCATCACATCTTCTTAGGACAGAGACATGCATAAAAGTGCTGGCTAGGATACCAGAATGCAGAGAAAAAGAACTCTAACCCACAACCATATTTTTGATGGCTCTAAAGCTAATAGATGTCCATTTTCTAAGGAATTTGGTCAGGATTTGCTGTCACTGCAATAAATCATCTGATAATGATTTTGCAGAGGTAGAGAAGTAAAATGCTCACCAGTCTATCCCTACCATTGCAGAATGTCCATATTCATGAGAAAACCAAACTCTGGCACTTACTGAAAAGCCACATTAGTTTAAGTTACCTTGAGTAATAACCTTTTAGACTTTCGCAGAGCACTGAATTCTCAAAGATAAAAGGGAGCTCAAAGTTTAGACTGAGTTTTGATCATTACATTAAGTGATGTTGACCAAATGGAATCACTATGCTTAGTTATTTGCTATTTAAATTTCTTAAGTTACCGCGTTAAAAATGTCACCTTATGTGTCTTCTGGACATAGTACAAAGTTGTTTTTTTAATTTTATTTTTTGAGTTAAATTTTTATTTATCATAAGGTTATAGAGTGTTTCTCAAACTAAATATGATAAAGAACTAGGTTTTTTTGATTTCCAATCTATCATGGATTGATAATTCTTTCAAATATAATAAAAATAGATTACTGGAAAAGTGAAATAAAAAAACAAAGACATATAAAATACAAAGGCTTTTTTTTTTTTTAGTATTAGATTCCACGGATGTAAATACTGTATCATACTGCTATAAAAACTTCTAAAAACTTTTCCTTAATTCCTGTACTTATCTGGTCATAAATCAGTAATGCAAAGTTCTAGATGGGCACCTGTCCACAAAGCATACTTCTGAGTAAATGTCTGTATTTTTTCCCAAAGGTAAAATAAGTACAATAATCTTATAGTTTTTCTAAATAACGGGCACTATTATTACCACCTTTGATTCCTTCTCTCCGTACTTAACCACCTTCAGCTCTCTAAGCGGTTTCTTTTGGCATTTGCCTCTATAAATTGAAATAAAATGCCTATATTACTATTTCTTGATTTTTTCAATTAAACATTCTTCATACTATTATGACTTCATACTATGGCACACGAGGATACAGTGTAGCTGCATTCTCCACTTATATGCAATGTTCTTCCCACATCCTCCCAGTGAAGGTCTTCCACATTTTTTAAAATTTGTATCAATCGCTAAAATACAAGACCCTGGCTGATACACTGAAATAAGAAAAGAGGAATGACAAATAAGCAATGGCAGAACTAAAAAGGGGAACTGTAATATTCTTTGTGATAAAAATTTCAATTTTCCCACAAATTGTTTTATAGATTCAATACAACACTAATATAGCAACTGGCATTTTTGTGGGAGTTAATAAAATGTAAATGAATATATGTAATAGACCAAGAATATCAAAGATACTCTTAAAGAAGAATATAATAAAAAGACATGCTCTACCAGTTATCAAGATTTATTTTTAGCATACAGTAAAACGTGTGATACTGTAACAATGACAGACAAATACAGAAATGGAATAGAACAGAGGGTTCAGGAACAGACCCACACAAATATTGACCCTTGATTTCTTGATTTGACATAAGCAGCAGTGGAAATAAAATGATCTTTAATACATGTTGTTAGGACAATAATTTATTTTTATGGAAAAAATTAACTAGACCCGTACATCACATGACACGCTAGCATCCATTGCAGGTGGGTTATAGATCTAAAAGTTTAAGGCAAGCAGTAGAGATTCTATAAAGTACTGTAGAATAGTGTCTTTCTGACCTCAGAGTATATAGAAACTTCACAAATTGCAACTTACCGTAAAGGAAAAGAGTGATAAATCTGTATGCACAAATTTAGTTGTTTTCCCAATAGCTTTTGAAAAGTGAAAAAAATCATAGAAATTGAGAAGACATTTTCAAAACATCCAAACAACAAAGAGTTTGTATCAGGAATATAATAAAAACTCCTATAAATCAAGAAAAAAAAGACAGAAACTTGATTGAAAAATGGACAATTGACTTGAATGAAAGCTTCGTAAACGAGGTTATTCAAATGACCAATAAACATATGAAAACGAGTTCATCTTCATTTGTCATTAGAAAAATGAAAATTAAAACTACGATGGTATACTATTACATATGCACCAGAATGGGTAAATAAAAAACTAACACTAATTCGAAGTGTTGACAAGGGTATAAAAGAAGGAAAACCCTCACACACTGATTGAAGAAGTGTGAATTGGTACAACACCTTGGAAAACGCTTTGTCCATATTTAAACTAGAAAATGTTCAGATTTATGAGGCAGTCATTGCAATTCTAGGTATTTACTCTACAGAATGTGTGCTTAAATTATATAATCAAGACACACACACACACACACACACACACACACACACACACACACACACACGTACCACGGGCTCCAAATTCTAGTGGAGGTCTGCTTTTACCTTGGGTTGGGCCATGGGTGCAAAGGTTTTTCTCAGTTTACCTACTTCATCCCCAACTTTCAACAGTCCTTGCAAGCCAGCACCTCAGAGGGGGATGGACCTCTGCCCAGGCTTTGTTCCAGCGCAGCAGAAGGCTGCGTGCTGCTCAGGGCTAGGCTCGCGGTGGAGGTGAGGAGGGGGTTTAGTGCTCCTCCTGGCCCATCTTCAGTGGTCCGCAGGCTCGTACTTCTGGGGGAGGGCTGGGCTTTCCCGTTGTTCCTGTTCCTCCCCTCTTCGGTGGCCAAGCTCTGACTTGCACGTGTGTCAGCTCTAGATCCGATGAGCATTCCCTGCCCCTCCCTAGAAGCACCAGACCTCTGCTTGCCCTAAGAACCCAGTTCTGTGGATTGCCCATCACTGTCAGCCAAGGTGGCAGAGGCGACCTTAGTCGGGGGAATCCCTGACCCACGTGGCTCGCTGCTATAGGATCGCCAAACGCACCCGCCAGACAGAACTTACAGGAAAGGCTTTTTATTTCAGAAGTCGACGGGGAGACAGAGGGTAAAAGTTCCAACTGCCTCCCCGAGGACTAAGGGCTGTGGTTTATATACGTACATGTATCGGGGACACAGGATGTAGAGTCTTCAGTGCTGCACGGCTGCTTTCTATGCACTCATAGTTAATCATTAGAACCTACCTCTAAAGGGAAAACAAAGTTCTACAGTGCATGCATGGGTGTGGGCGGTTATCCACACTTACACTTGAAATTAGTGCAGGATGCTGAGTCTAAGGGTTTTCCTGCCACTCTCAAGGGCAGGAGGTTTTTACTTCCCTCCCTCCCCCTGGACCATTGCTTGTGTCCCGGGGTGGAGACATTTTCTCACCTTCCCCAGAAAACTGAGGCTTTTGCTTCACATGATTGAAGGGCCCAGGAAAGTGTGCAGTGTTTTTGGTTTGTCCCCGGTAGCAGACAATCACCCCCGAACACCTGCATCTCTGTCACGCTGTCTCATGTCTCTCACCTCTCCCAATATTTCTTGCATGATGATATGAATGCTGTAAACATCTTCAATACAAAAAATAAACGTAATGAATTGCTCGTATTGAAAATAAGGAACTTTAAAAATTTACAGACACACCATTCTAAGGGACAGTCTTATTAGGCAGGTATTTGAGTGCCAGTCAATAAACGGCTGAAACATAACTGGAATCAGTATAGGAAAGTTAATAAATTGGTCCTGATTCTGCTGAAGTTGTCAGCACCCTCCAGTGGAAACACGTTTTAAAAAACCACTTTAATAACACAGAACTTTCTCAAATTTATTTTTGCACAGACACATTATTAGTCATCGAAACTTAACAGTTACAGAAAGTGACATTTTGAGACAGTAATAAACAGTGTAGTATTTCATTTTATTATATTAAATAAATGTAAAACTTTTAATATAGTTTGCGGTTTCATTCAGAAAAGCAATACAGAACAAAACAAGAACAAAAGGAAACTTGAAAGGAGAACAAGGACCACAGCGTATCAGAAACGACCCATACATGCTTCTGCTTTGCCTGGTAAAATAAAATATATATGAGGGCTTCCATATTTAAATTCTCCTAATGGAAAGTCAAGTCATTTCTGTTATCACTAAATTAATACTATACAAATATTTAAAGAATAATAATTTGAAAGTATGCCAAACTTTTAATCAGTGCAGAATACCAAATTGTCAGCCTTAGGACACCCACATGTTTTCCTCTGCCTCTAAAACTAGAAAGGAAATTAACCAGAAGCCCTCTTCAATATTTTACATTAACCTGGATAAGCATCTCTTTTCAGTAATAACGATTGTATCATAAATCTCAGTCCAAACTTCAAAATTTTAAAATTACTAAAATCAAATTACTGTGTGTATTAAAATGTAAAGTTATTTATAAATTAAAACGAAATCAACATTTTCTCTTCTAACTTTTCACTTTGGTTGATTTAATGGCACTCTAATTTCATCAGTACAATAACCCAATTCATTTAATAATCAATTTATGATTTGTTTAAATTTTATGTAGTTTAAGGGCAAAGAACTGAACACAATTTCTCCCTGGAATGTTTCTCATCTAAGTGGCAATAATAGCTGTAGGACTACTGCATTTTTGCAAAAAGCACAGTTCCTTTTTACATAGAGAATTTTTGAACGAAAAAATAGATCTGTCTGAATATGAATATATATGACAGAAAAATTTTAAATTGTAAATGTCTCCTCTTCACCTGCTGAGGAGGAAATAGTTTATATGTTGCTTGGCAATGAACTCTGTGTTTCTTAGCAGGGTAAAGCCTGGAGATAAAGTATCAGAGGGGTCAAATTCCTCTACATGAGAAAAAAAAAGCTGCAAAATACAAAGAGAAGTTCTTAGAGAGGGGACAAAGCAGCATGGGTGGTCAGAAAAGCAAGGGCAATGTGGAGGACTGTGGTGTTGTCGAGCTTTATTGTGCATCAGGTTCACCTGGGAATCCAGCAGAATCGTAATTGATTATTACATGAATGTTAAACATAGATGGCTTGGCTCCACACTCAGAGTTTCTGTTTCGCTAGGTCTAAAGCACGGCTTTAAAACGTTGCATTTCTAACAGGTTCCCAAGTGATGGTAATGCTGCTGGTTCAGGGACCACACATTAAGAACCACTGTTATAAATGATATTTAAGAAGTTTTGCTTCGGGTTGTCAGGTATAGCTTTCTAGATGACCAACCATCCCTGTTTGCTTGAGATTTAGGGATTTCCCTGGCCTGAGACTTTTAGGGCTAAAACGGGAAAGCATCCAACAAACCAGGAAGATTCTCCCCCCCACACACACCATATCTTCAAGATATTTTCAGTAAAGAGCTAGAATACTTGCTAAAGTTTTTGTACCAAAACATTGTGTTTTCCTTTTAATCAATTAATTAATTAGTTTAAAATTTTATTGCTTTTTTTCTCCTGATCTGTTAAGATTGGCCTCAAGGCTAGAGTTGCATTTTGTAGGTTATCATCTATGATTTTGGCCCACGGTGCAGTATCTAGAACTAATTGCCACCTAGACCTGAGTAAACCATCACTGTGACTACCAAATGGCTCAGTAAGAGGCAGGGTGTTACTTGGCCTTCAGTGTGAGAGGGTAGTTACACAAATTCCTCAGTTATTATAATTCGAACCTGTGGGAAAATTTACTGTTCAGAAATGACTGTTTCACACAGTGTAGTATATGCATAGTTATGTGAGTTCATCAAATTAGGAATGTCTGAATTGATCAAGATGGGCTAGGTTATATGAGGGGTATTCAAAAAGTTCATGGAAAGATTTGTACTATCTTTTAATTTTATTTTTTTCCCTGAGCTTTTTGAAGTACCCGCATATGGCAGTAATAAATAAAAACTCTTAATAGCTTAAACCAACAAAGACTTATTTCTTGCTCAGACTAGCTATCCTTAGATTCTCATAGAAATTATCCACTTTTCTTTGCCATAACTTCTTATATCATCATTTAAATATATAGCACAAAATAAAGGATTTAACTGATGTTCAGTAATGATGGGATTGTTCATCCTAGCGATGACTCCCACAAAATAAACATCTATGGAAAATGGAGGTTGAAATCCACACACGAAAATATAATTTGAAAGTTCAGGGTGATCCAGTTTTAAAAGATAGGTCTAATAAGAGTATCTAACTTCATTAAAATCCTCATGGAGGATTTAATGGGAGGTCTTGATTTAGGGGCAGCAGTTGGGAAAACATTTACACGTTATCAAAGATGTGGTAATCCCTAAGTAGAAAAGTGACAACAGCTTCATCAATTTGTAGATAGTAAAAATAATTCATTAACAAGCTAGTGGAGTATTCTGTGAAGACCTCTATTGGACCCACAGGGTTTCTTTACATTCTTAGATAATATGTTTCTCATTGATGGTTTGAAAATCTCAAGATTTTATTCAGTGGCTTGAGATGGTACCCTGGAATCTACTTTTTTACAATGCGTCCCAGCAGATTTTGGTGTAATTAGTCTGTAAAGTGGACATTAAAAAAAAAAAAAAAATGAAACCTGTATTTTCAATTTGGTTGATGGAACCAGAGGGGTGCAATGTAAATTTGAAATTATTGGGACTAGTGAAGCATTCAGTTCAGTATAAATTGTACATTACTTTAAAGTTTAATCAAAATATTTTGATCAATCATTTGGCATATTAATTATCTTAATTCCATTCAGCTGTTTGGCTTTGGCTGATTAGCACATGAAGAAACTCTATCTGGGAGGCTTGAACTTACGCCCATGTAGAATTATGCATAAAACTTATGTCAATCACTACAACTGTGTATACAGATACAGGTTCTTCTTTGGAAAATAAATGAACTTTATTGAAATATAATTTGTGCACAATAAAACTTACTCATCATTTTAAGCCATAAGGCTATGGAATTATTTTATTATTCTCAGTCTGACATTCTAATTCATACCCCGGCTCTGACACTAATTTCCTATGGAATTTCAGGTAAATCACTTACTTTAACTTTATCGTCTTTTTAAGTCAAGTAGATTATTAAGAAAGATCACTAAAAGTTCTAAAATCCCATATTTTTCTTGAAAATTAACTTAAAGGGGTTTGTGGAGTATGTATAGGGGTCAGAGGTTTGATGTAACCTCTTGGTGGCAATTACTATGGAGTGAAATGTATAGCATAAACGTCCAGTCTTGTTCTATTTCCTTCAAAAAATACCGACTATTTCTAGGGAGGTCAGTAAGCTGCAGGGTATGTATACCACAATTGAACAGGTCCGGGGCCAATTACTTGTACATTACATCAACCTCTTCAAGACTAAATCACCTAGAGATGATCTCAAATAGATAATTACAATATGCACTCAATAATAAAATGGGAGATAATGGGGAAAACAAACCTACCACATCAGAGTAGGATCTTAACAGAATTTTATTCCAATAATTTAAATGTTTCCATCCCACTCCTCATTAACCTCCTACACCTCTTATCATTGAAGAAATCGCAGAGACTGAATTGGGAGGCAGTCAGGTTAATCTGAGAAACTTTATTAAATTGTGAGAGACTGAATTAGCTTTGACCCAGAGAAAGAGCTGAACCCTGAGGTTTGCAAAGCTAAACAAACCCTGTCTCGTTTCTGATGTATTCCTGCCAAAGGCAACCTTGCTGAGGTTTTCTGTGAGATCATTTTTCTACAAAGCATTGCCAGCCATGCTCAAGGCAAAATTACAAGACAAAATTTATCTTCAGCATTCTTCAAGCAATTTCTCTCACCTTCCTCCCCAAACTCCCAATCCCAGAATACACAGGAATTGTGTGAAGCCTATGCAGCCTATAACAGCCTACAACTTTTAAGTGACTACTATATGAAAGCCATTTTTAGGGTTACAAACACAAGTGATACGTAGTGACATCCATTAAGATGCTCATGCTTATGATTTAGTAAGAGAAACAGAGCAGCGCGTTAGAAGTATTAATAAGAACAATCAAATTTACAGGCACAGAGAAGCCTTCCTTACCTAAAACACCCCAAATTCTAAAATAATTGGTTCCCTCAACTCGCACAGACTACTGAGATCACGCTACCGTAGTGGACTGTGAATGCCAATGTAACTAAATCCCTCCTTTAATCTAAAAAAAAAAAAAAAAAAAAAAAAAAAAAAAAAAAAAAAATCATCTAATTGGTTAGTTCTTTCATCAATCAAGGATCTTTGGTCCGTCAAGTTTTATTCTAAAAATCTCATTATTTGTCCCGCACCAACTCTGTCCTCCCATTTTCCAAAGTGGTGGAATGAAATTCCTTGAAATCGAAGGCTTTAGTAATTAGGATCACTGGAGAGAGAGAAAAGAACCGGGAAAAGAAATGCACAAATATTTGAGAATTTGGGGATTGCAAACATGGGGAAAGGACACCATCTTCTGGTTAGATATGGAAAGGAGCAGGAAAAAAGCGGACCCCAGGATAAAAAACTGGTTTCTTTCTATTTATTTATTGCCTTATTTATAATTGAAGCATAATTCATTATACATATTTTGGGGGTACAGTGTTGACTATCAGTATTTATACACAATATATGTGATGATCAAATAAATGCCAGCAATAAGCCGCCCATCTTTCGCGCAGGCGCAACTCGAGACACCACCACCCCCTCCTCCGGCTCTGACCACTCTGTGCGCCGCGGGCAATGTGATTGACAGAGCAACAATCCGGTCTCTTACATAAACTCGTCACTCCGGAAGCTATGACCCGATCCTTCCGGGTCTGCGCTCTCCCAGCATCCTTTGCCTTCCGGCTGTGGTCTGCCCAGTCCGGCCAGTCCCGCCTTGCGCGCCCATTTCGAGCCCGAGTTTCAGGCTTTGCTCTCGAGGCTGATTTTTTCCAGCAGAGGGTTCTTGGGCAGTGGCTATGGGGGCAGGAATGGCGCAGCTGGAGGGTTACTATTTCTCGGCTGCCTTGAGCTGTACCTTTTTAGTGTCTTGCCTCCTCTTCTCCGCCTTCAGCCGAGCGCTGCGAGAACCCTACATGGACGAGATCTTCCACCTGCCGCAGGCGCAGCGCTACTGTGAGGGTCATTTCTCCCTTTCGCAGGTGGGGTCACCAACCTGTCCCCACCCCGGGACAGGCCAGAGAGGGCCCAGCGTCCCCAGCGCTCACTTCTCTCATCCTTATCCTTAGCTCTCCCCGTTCCACCCTGCCGGCCTCGAAACGTGAAAGGAACGGGGTAATCTTTTATTCCTGTCTCTCAGATCTGTGAAATCATTTGTTAAATGAATGAATAAACAGCAGATCTGTCTCCTAGGAAGGAATGATCTAGGAGAATAATTAATGGAGAACTGAATTACTGCTCCTCTTGGCAACTGATGATACCTATCCCAGTTTGTCTTCCCCGGTCCCGGGGTTAGAGTATTGGGGTTATCCTTGGAAACGACAGTAGACTTCAGTTTAGCTCACCTGTCAGTCACCTCACTGTGTATTTTGGGAGTGGAATAGGATGAGATGGGAGGATCTCCAGCCGCCAAAAAGTGACAGATTACACTATTTCCCTCCCTGGGTATTTTTAGGAACTTTCTGTTAGCTGGATAAACAACCAGTCAAGTCGCATACTTTTATATGTATATATGACTACACAAATATATAGATACAGATACAAAAATAAAGTACACATATTATCCCTCCACTTCTGGTGACACAATAACAGGTACTGATTAGAAATATAAGTCTGTTATTAGAGAATACCTGATTTTAAATCTTGGTGCTGTTATTTACTAGTTTTGTGACGTTAGAAATTTTCTGAGTTTCAGGTTACTCATCTGCCAAATGACGGTAATAATAGTACCTGCTATAGGGTGTGTTGCAAGATTAAATACAGAGGTTTAGCACAATTTTTGGCCCAGTACAAGTTAGCTGTCATTATGTAGCCTGTGGTCCAATCTCTCTAACCACTTCTTTCTAAACTCATCAGAGTTCCAATTGATGTTTTCATGCTTTTCAAAACTGGAGCATTTGCGATTCAGTTACCAAAGTACAGACTCTGTAAAGAGCAGGTTTTGGAAAATAGAAACGGATTTTAAGTTTTCTTGTCTATTGGTTGCTGATACTTTAACAATTCCAAAGCAGGTACATGGGCAAAATCTAATTTCCTTAGAGGAGACATCTGATCTGACAAGGATTTATTTAACCATGTCATAGAATAACTTCTCAAAATTCCTGTTTTGGTATTGATTGTTGGTAAAGATGAATCCTGAGCTTTACGTGTTTGTGTTTGTCCTGTCAGTATTACTTCTTGCTTTTGTTTCATTGTTGGCCTTTTATTTTTAAGTGGGATCCTATGATTACTACATTACCTGGCTTATACCTGGTGTCAGTTGGAGTGGTCAAACCTGCCAGTTGGATCTTTGGATGGTCTGAACATGTTGTCTGTTCCATTGGAATGCTCAGATTTGTTAATCTTCTCTTCAGTGTTGGCAACTTCTATTTACTATATTTACTTTTCCGCAAGGTACAACCCAGAAATAAGGTATGTTTCAAAATAACTTATTACAAATATGTGCATTCAGGTCCACAATTATGATCAATTGGTTTTATGGGATTTAGGGGAAAATGTCTTTAATACTTAGCATATATTTTGCAAGATAAATGCAAGTCTTCCACCCCCATTTTAGAAGAAATTTGTATTTAAATACTTGAATAACTTACTTATTTATAAAATCTTTAAAGTAAACATTTGTTAGTGAATCAAATCAGTTCAGTAAATAATTGAGCTTATTCCAGGTGCTAGGCCCTGGGACTACAGAGATCAATGAGGCAGTCTTTTCTTTGTAGAACTTATGTCTTTATTAGGAGAAACAGACTTTACCTGAGGAATTTTGAAGTTATTTAAGAATGTAGGCCCTGGAGGTGGATTGCCTGGGTTTGAATTCCATCCCTGCCACTTACTAGTTGTGTTATCTTGTGCAGGTTACCCCTTAGTGGCTCATGTCTTCATCTGTTAAATAGGAATAATAATAGAATCTACCTCATAGAACTGTTATGAAGAGTAAAGGAGCTTAATGAATGGAAGGTGCTTAGAATAGTACCCGCAATGTAGTAAGGACTGAGTTAATATTAACTATAATTTATTTTTAACCTAAAGGTGATTTTGATGGTGTCAGTTATGAGAGATAGGCTTACAATGCTGTGAGAAGCAGAGGAGCACTTATTGCAGCCTGACTGGGAGGGAGAGGAGTGTAATGCTTCACAGAGATGTTGGCACCAGAGCTCAACCTTGATGAGCGGATAGTACTGTAGGGTGGGGAATTAATCCTGGCAGGAGAAACAACGTAAGCGGAGGTAGAAAGGCATTGTGCAACAAGGTGCAGGGAATTGCTGTTTGGTGTTAAAGGATTTTAAAGTAGAGGGATCTGAGGCTGGAAGAGTGGGTGGGTGTGAAGTTATGAATGTCCTTAGATGGCATGGAGAGGACTTTGAACTTTATGTAGTAGGTGAAGGAGAGACTTTAATTTTAACAAAGGAATGCCATGGTCTGATCTGGTGATTTGGAGTAAGTGGAGGATACAGTTCAAGGAGATAAGATCACTATCATATTCTGAAATAGTGTGTCAGAAAGGGCAATAGAAATTTAACTTTAGGCTTGGTGCACTATTTCAGGAAAATCCTGTAATTTCATCGTGAAAAGTAAAATTGCTGAGTATGTTAATATAAATATTATATGCATATTTACATTCTTTCTTGTGTAGAGTTTTGAAGGGATATCCTTAAAGGAAATTGGTGATGGTGACTAAGTGAATACTTACTGAAGGTGCTAAGACTTAAGTTCGGGGAAATGGAGCCACCTGCACTGTGTCCTATTCATCTCCATATTCCTCATAGAACTTAGTTCATTATCTTCACTCAATAACTCCTTAACTATTTGTTGAATGATTCAAAATATTTTAAGTCATAGAAGCTTTGGCACACACATGTATTATTTTAGTGACTTCCAAATGGATACAGGTATGTATCCAGGAAGAGTACCAGGAAGTACCAGGAAAAGTGCTTGTGAGGGGCCTTCAAAAAGTTCATGGAAAGGTATGTATTATCTTTTAATTCTGTTTTCCATGAACTTTTTGAAGTACCTTCAGATAATGTGTTTTTGCAAAGCCAGTGATAAGATTAGTATTGAGTAATTGTTTAATAAGATTAAAATCATTTTTTGATTTTTAATATCTCTTCATTAGCTCAGCAGAAATAGGGTATTTGTTTTATTGTGAAAATAATTTTAACTGTTTTTTCTTCCTTTAAGGCTGCTTCAAGTATCCAGAGAATCTTGTCAACATTAACACTAGCAGTATTTCCCACACTATATTTTTTTAACTTCCTTTATTATACAGAAGCAGGATCCATGTTTTTTACTCTTTTTGCCTATTTGATGTGTCTTTATGGAAATCATAAAACTTCAGCCTTGCTTGGATTTTGTGGCTTCATGTTTCGTCAAACAAATATCATCTGGACTGTTTTCTGTGCAGGGAATGTCATTGCACAGAAGTTAACTGAAGCTTGGAAAACTGAGCTACAAAAGAAGAAGGAAGAGAGGCTTCCCCCTATTAAAGGACCATTTTCAGAATACAGAAAAATTCTTCAGTTTCTTTTGGCTTATTCCAGGTCCTTTAAGAACTTGAGTACACTTTTCCTTTTGACTTGGCCCTATGTCCTTCTGATATTCGTGTTTTGTGTTTTTGTAGTAGTTAATGGTGGAATTGTTATTGGTGATCGAAGTGGTCATGAAGCCTGTCTTCATTTTCCTCAGCTATTCTACTTTTTCTCTTTTACTCTCTTTTTTTCCTTTCCTCATTTGCTATCTCCTAGCAAAATTAAGGCTTTTCTTTGCCTAGTTTGGAAACGTAGAATTCAGTTTTGTGTGATTACTTTAGTCTCTGTATTTTTAGTTTGGAAATTCACTTATGCTCATAAATACTTGCTAGCAGATAATAGACATTATACTTTCTATGTGTGGAAAAGAGTTTTTCAAAGATATGAAATTGTGAAATATTTGTTAGTTCCAGTCTATATATTTGCTGGTTGGAGTATAGCTGACTCATTGAAATCAAAATCGATTTTCTGGAATATAATGTTTTTCATATGCTTGTTCACTGTTACAGTTCCTCAGAGACTGCTGGAATTTCGTTACTTTATTTTACCTTATATTATTTATAGGCTTAACATACCTCTGCCAGCCACATCCAAACTTGTTTGTGAATTGGGTTGCTATGCAGTTGTTAATTTCCTAACCTTTTATATCTTTCTAAACAAGACTTTTCAGTGGCCAAATAGTCAGGACATTCAAAGATTTATGTGGTAATGTCAGGGATATTTTGAACTCTAAAAGTAGATTTAATATTTAGATTATCTCTGCAGTGAACAATAGAATAGGTAGAAATTATGGAATTTCTTTTAGGCATAATGATGATCCTCAGGTCACATCGGATTTCTTACATATGTTTTAAACATATATTAAGCGATAAAGAGCTGAGAAAGTTTAAGACCTACTTCAAAAGCCTGAATAATGGCAAAACATTACAATTATCTCATGATAACTCTTAGACATTGTTGGCCACCCAGAAAGCTTGGCAACTTTTCATATAAACAAGTTTAAGAAAACTGGGTATGCTTCATAGTACTAGAACTACTTTAGTAATTCTCTTCAGAAAGAAATAAAGTATTTGAAAAATATTTCCAAATGATCAGATAATATTCTTGATTCGAAAATTGCTTAACATTTCAGTACATGCAATTTTAACCTTGTCAGAATAGAGTCATATAAAGTAGAGGCCCACATATGTTTATCTAGGAACCAAGTTGTTGGTTTTTGTTTAAAATGTACAAACCTGAAGCTCTTTCACTGATTCCTAATATGAAATGTATGATGGCCAAAGATAAATTGTGTTGGTTATAAAATCTTTTAAAAGGAGTTTTCTTTCTGAAATACATTATTGCATTAATTTCCTAGGGTTGCCCTAACAAATGACCACAAACTTGGTGGCTTAAAAAATTTTCTCTCACAGTTCTAGAGGCCAGAAATCTGAAACCAAAGTGATAGCAGGGTATGTTCCTTCTGGAGCTTCTGAGGGAAAATGTGTTTCATGCTTCTCTCCCTCCTAGCCTCTGGTGGCTGTCTGCAGTCCTTGGAGTTCCTTGGCTTATTGACACTATCACTCTAGTCTCTGTCTTCACGTGGCCTTCCTCCCTGTCTTCTCTTCTTTCTAAGGACAATGTCATTAGATTTAGGGCCCATCCTAATCCAGAATAAACTCATCTGGAGATCCTTAATTTAATTATACCTACAAAGGCCCACTTTTCCAAGTAAGGTCACATTCACAGGTTCCAGGTAGACATTTTTTGTGAGACACTTTAAAATCTGTTGCACAGTTACGAAAAGGACATTTCAAGATAAACCTAAGATTTTTAGAGGATAATATCTTTGCAGAGATCTTTTAAATAAAATTTTATCTTAATTACAGCTTTACTACAGCTAAAAGTAACTCGTATTTGATTCCATTATACAAAAAAGTTAGAACTGAAAGGAAGTTGAAAATCATTTGATCTAACCTTATTCTGTAGATTAGAGAACTGGAGGGGTAGGATTTTTTTGTGTCAGTTTGGATTCTGTGTTTACTATTTCAGGGCATTCATTGGGTTGTCATTCCATTACAAGAAAGTATTTTGGGGGCATGTTAACTTTGACATGTCAACTCAGAACTGTGAATAGAACTCATCTTTTAACCTAATTTTCACTTCTAAACTTTTAAAAATAACTAAATTGCTTACCTCTCAATGTTGTATTATGCTTTTTCTTGGTTTTAAATAATGAGTGTGTCTGGAAAGTTTTCTGCATTTGCAAATATAAAATTGCGTGCAGGCGAGAATTACAGGTAGTGTCTTGAGTAATAAATACGGAACACTCTTCTTGTACTCTTTTCAGTACTTAGAAAGTAGATTGACTCATTACAACAGTGATTGTCAGACAAATCTGTTTTACCCAGGCTTTTTTTCTTTTTGATTAGAAGAGAAACCACACTCAAAGAAATTATGCTTTTACCATGAATTATAATGGCGATCTAAATCCAGGAAGTCAAAATTGAAAAAAAAAAAAAAAAAGTGTGTAATTTAGGAAAAAAACATTCTTGTCTGATACTATTAATGTAAGTCTTTTGTGTTTAGGAATATTTCTAAGAGGAAAAATCTTTCCACTCTCATATAGTCTGGCAAGAATGAGGAAACCATCCCACCACATATATTGAACAAGACTGCTTTTTAGAGGAATCACTTTTCCAGTTCATTTTTTTGTGTTGTCTCCGTTGTTTTGTTTTGGAGAAAATCCACATTCAGAGGGAAATAAGTTAATCTTCCACATTTTTTGTAAAGTACTTGAAATACAATACTGACAGTCCTTGACTTACAATGGTTTGATTTAAAGTTTTTGACTTTACGATGGTGCGAAAGTGTTATACATTCAGTAGAAACCACACTTTGAGTACCCATATCACCATTCTGTTTTTTACTTTCAATACAGTATTAAATAAATTACTTGGAATAATCTACAATTTATTATAAAACAGGCTTTGTGTTAGATGATTTTGTCCAACTGTAGGCTACTGTAGGTGTTCTAAGCATGTTTAATGTTGCTAGGCTAAGCTATGTGTTAGGTAGGTTTGGTGTATTAAATGCATTTCAACTTCTGATATTTCCTATTTACGATGGGTTTATTAGGACATAACCCCATCGTCAGCTGAGGAGCACCAGAACTTAGCATTTTAGAAAAGAATGCCATGAATTAAAAGGTGCTATTTATTTTTCACTATTATTTAAAAAGAGGAATGCTTATCAGTACTTTTGAGTTTAAGATAAATGTTTTGATTACATTTTCTTAGGCATTTAGAAGGTGGCCATTTGCTGGTGAATTTTCCAAGATTAGTAACAGATAACATGATTATGTAAGAGATACTCAAAGTCAGTACCACAGATCACACTTTGCCTTTAGTTGTTTAAGACACTATACCAAACTCATCCTTGTGAAATTCCACTTGAAAAAACTGAAAAGCCAATCATTCCTACTGTCTTTAGATCCTTGCTTTTAGAAACATTCTAAGACATATTTGGGTTTTGAACTTTTTTCAAGATTTGTCAAGTAGATATTTTTGTCATGAATTTAAAAAAATTTGACTTAGTATCTTGGTTAAAAGGTGATTATGAAAAAAAATGTTGCCATGCTAGAGATCTTGTGAAGCCTTGTAGTTATTACTAAAGTCATTGAGTAGGATCATTTTAAAGAATATAACGAAAAGATCTAGTCTATAAATTGTTTTACATTAAGTAATAAATCACTTTGAACTGGTTCTACCTTATATGAAATTCTATAGGTATGGAATGTTATCTTTAGATAGCATTAGTAAGGTTCCAGTGTCGCATGTGTTTGCTCACATTTATGTTTTCTCTTACTGGCTTCCCAGGAACCTTTAATAACTACATCTGACTGTGTATTTAAATGGCTTGGTAATACAGTGTTCCTGAGTTTAAACATAGCATGTCATTTTGGCAAGGGAAATTATTTTAGCTGTCTGGCCTTTTCTTCTTAACATTATTTCTGGAATGTACTTATTGTGTGGTAAAATACCTTACTATAAATAGCTTAATGTAATTTATTTCTAATAAATGGCTTAATGTAATGTATTTCTAGTTTGAATTTAACTGCCCTGTGGCTTGACATTATTTTCTCCACAGTTGTCTGAAAAGAGAAGAGGAAAAGGGACCCACAGTTTTTATTTACACCCCCTAAGTAGTGAACTATTATTTTGGATGCACTTTTAAATATGTATTTATATAAAGAAATTTGTGTTTATTAGTTTAGAAAATATTTATTATTTTTGAAGCAATTAGAATTTTAATAAAAAGTGAAACAAGTAAGAAGTGTTATGTAAATATGAAAAAGTTTTTTTCTGACGGCAATTTAAATATGACTTAGGGGCCATGGGCTTGTAGAAAACATTTAACATGGGAGTTAGGGTTCTCTATTTCTAAACTCTGCAATCAGTAAGGCAAATGGTTCAGTCTTTGGTCCTCATTTCATATGAGAGTAGTATTTATCCTGACTGTAGTCAGTGTCTGGCACAGGTCTAGCCTTATTTCAAACAGGATTCATCCCTTGCCATATAGTTGTAAAGTTCATAAATGTGTCATATGATCAATATTGAGTAAAGATATACTGAATGAAGTTTTTAGTATAGAGTGAAGTGAATATCCTAGAAAAAATATACTGTATAACCACAGCTAATTTAGGAGATAAACCACATTTCATAAAGAGAGCCATCTTAACCCCATTTCTGCCTAATTTTCTGACCTGTGTTAATTTTTATTTGCTACAGTATTTAATATTTATATATATTTACTTGTAAATATGTTACATATTGTTTTTATAATAGGATATGATTTCAAAATTATTGCTGTTTATTTAAAATATTAAAAATAAGTAACCTTCAATCATTAAATTATAATAATAGAACTCTTGATGGTTAAAAGATTTTAAAGGGAAAAAAATTTCAACCAATTACAAATATTTTGTGGTATTTTAGTTAGGCTACATTTTACTAGTATAGTAATAACTTAATTATCTTTTATTTAGGGTACTTTTTATATATTTAAATTCTGAGAACAAACATTTCAATGTACTACCACTTGCGTATTTGAGAAAATTATAATAAAAACGGATAGATTGTTAACACCATGATACTAAATTCTTTTAAGATTATGAAATTATTTTTAGGGTAAAAAATTTTGTCACAGCAAAGTAATCCAATAATATTTCTTTAAAAAGTGAGATTTTGATGAATTTAATGTTTATATATATTATTTTAGCTCATTCCATCACTATCAGACCAAAAGATTATATGGCATTTTCCAAACAAGAAAAATATTAAACATTGTATTGGTTTTTCACACTGAAACTTGATTGATTCAGTTCAGTCGAACCATATAGGTGTGTGTATGGCACATACAAAATGAGAAAGAAAGGAAAAATAATAATAATTGTTGCTATCATTTATTGAGCATGCATATGTTCTAAGTATTATACTGGCTGATTTACAAATATTGTCTCATTTGATCCTATTCATATTCCTATGAGGTAGATACTAGTTTCTATTTGATTGCTGGAGAAACTGGTTTCTATTTGATTGCTGTGAAAGTTTTTTATTAAGAGAAGTAGAATATGGAGGAGAGAGCTGATAATCTGTCTTTACTCTGCTGCACTCGTCAGAACATTCATGACATGTTATTTTTGAATGGTATGTAGTCATTTTTTGAAATGTTAGAAACTGTTTAAAGGAGCATAAGCATGATGATGATTGTTTATAGTTTTGTTGCAAAATAAGTGGCTAAAAGAATATGGGGTGTTCAAGTTGGAAAAACAGGTTCTATAACTTGATAAACTCTCATAATATTTGAAGAATAATTAGTTGAAAGAAGGATTGGACTTATTCTATTTTACCTAACGTGTAAATCAAAGGCCAACAGTTAGATTTCAACTCATGAAAAATATACATTTTCTAAAGTCTCTCTGCAAGGGAATGGACCCAGAAAAAAAGGTTCCCATTCACTGGATGTAAGATTTCTATTTATCAGAGATACTTCAAAAGAGATTCAGACAGCAAGTTAAGTAAAGTTAAATGTCTTTTAAAGATGTCTCACAACCCTGAGATTTTAAATTCATAAGTTTGTTATAGATAATTTTTTTTGTGTGTGTTGACTGATAAGTCATGGTCAAGTATTTCTGGTGACTTGCATGCTGTCTTTGATATATTTGAAATTCTGAACGAAAACTACTTTTAACTCTGTTACCCTGTTTTAGAAACAATTTGAGATACACAACTTAGAAGTATTTTAGCTATAATGTTTGGGAGTATGTACTAGTAATATAGTATTTAATTTATTTTCTATTTTTTCATTCCTCTTATATTAGTGAAAAGAATGTGCTTCTGTTTGATACAGTTCTTCCTCAGTGATAATAAGTAGGGCAAGCACTATTTATAAACATTTTTAATGCAGTGTCCAATAGGTGGTGATATTGTGCTGTGTTTCCTTATGTTATTGTAAGTAAACTTTATTAGTCTGAATTAAACTTTTTTTATAGTTTTGTATTGTTTTGAACCACAAAGATTTATAGTTATCCATGTCTATTATAATGTTATTCAAAATATTTCCTTGAATGAAGCTAAAGTAAACGTTAAAAAAAAATCACTTTTGTGTTTTATAATCATGTTAGATGATTTAACCTAATGTATCTTTTCATATGACATTGTTTATTTCATATGGCATAGTCAGGATCTTTTTCCACAAACAATGAGTGATGCTGATGAATATGAAAACATTGTATCAGCCACTGTTTTAAGTGCTTTACCTACATTAAGTCACTTAATTGTCATAACAATCCTGTGAGGTCTGTAATGTTGTTAATAGTGCCCTACACGTGAGGAGACTTAGTATAGAGAGATTAAGTATTTTGCCCAAGATTACAAAATAACTGGCTGAGCTGAGATTCATAACTAAGCAGCCTGACAAGAATCCGTGTTCTTAACTACTATCAATTTGGGGGAGAAGGGCATAAAGTCTACCTTCAAATTTGTGGCATTTTAAAAAGAAAAATTATCTTGGAAAATGTGATTATACTTTCTATTTTTATAGCTCAGAGAAATGAGACCCACACTAATTTTGGCTCTACCAGAGGCAGATAGTCTTTCATCTGTCATTGTGTCTTCCATTTCATTTTTGTCATGGTCCCTCAAATTGATATATGTGTGTACATATGAATTTAAGGGAGAAAAAACAAATCAGGACTGGTGTCTTCAGCCATGTTAATAATTAGCATTGAAATAAAACCTTTGTTGTAATAAAAATGACACCAGCTGTCAAATGGAGGAGTATAGTTCTTTGAAAATTAATATTTACTTTCTCAAAAGAGGTTCCTATTTGAAAGCAAATCGTTGGTTAAACATGACATATTTTGGATATATTTTTTTTTAATTCTAGATGGAAGAACTTAATCTTTTATTTTAAAAAAATATGTGTATATGTTCTAGATGCTTTTAAGTTTTATATTTTGTTATATATAGTACTGTTATCTAAAATGGAGATGTTTATTTGACTTCTAACATTATATATAAGTTCATGTCATTTAAAACTGCTTTTTGTCATTTAAAACTTATTCTTTATAAGAATAAAAGACTTTTTTCTTTTTAAAAAGTTTGTTTAAATGTTATGGTTTTAGTTTGTAAATGAATTGATTTTTTATAGTATTTTATAATTTATTGTGTTTACCTTACACTCTCCTTTATTCTAAACTATGTGCTAGCAGCTTTTTCTTTTCTTCACTCTATACTGCTAGCCATTTTTCCTTGTCTATCGTTCACCCGGTCCTAAACTTTATTAATCTTCTTGAAATAATAGAAGTGAATATTTTTAAGTATCTGTAATGAATGCTCATCACTAGCCTTGGTGTCTATAAAATCTTTTTATTCTCATAATAATAGAAGACAGTTAAATTACTGGCTGATCACCTTGAATTTTGTGGGGGGCTTAGGTTTCTTTGTTAGGCTAGGTCTGTACAAAGCCCAAAGTATTGACCAAGCACCTCTAACTTGGCAGGACTGAAACCCCCAAGCTTTGACCCTTGTGGTGAAGAGAAGAAGAAAGTGATCTCTGCTGTTTTCAGACTTCCAGCCTTTACTTTCCACTAGGTTTCTTAGACTTTCCCCATTCATACAGAGCTCAAAGGTCAGCAGGACTTATACATAGATTTTGGGATTTCTCCTCTGTGACTACCTCTTTTCTGGGATTTCCCTTCCTAATTTACAGCCACTTTAGCAGTTCTAAATTCCATCCTCTCACAACTCAAATGAATCCTCCTGTAGGCTTTCTGACTTGGGTGTGCCCTCAGGGGAAAAGCTATATAAAGATGGATCTCACCCAGTGAGGTCTTTCAAGTGTCAGATTCCATCCTTCCAGTCAGTTCCTACCTGCTTCTGTTTCTCCCTCAGTGCAAATAGATTTTTGTTTTTTTTCCTTTTTAGATTAGTCAATCTATGGGACAGTTAACATGACAAAAGTTTTTCTGCAATTACCTGCCTAGGAACCTTGTCTTGATTATAGTTGACATGTATTATGTGTCGTCTTTCTGTTTACAGATAAGGAAGCTGGCGTTACTTTCTCTTTGGTGAACTGTCTTAGTCCATTTTCTGTTGCTTACAACAGAATACCTGAAACTGAGTAATTTATAAAGAAACAGAATTTATTTCTTACAGTTTTGGAGGCCGGGAAGTCCAAGGTTGAGGGGCTTACCTGGTGAAGGCCTTCTTGGTAGGGACTGTCTACAGAGTCCCGTGGTGATGCAGGGTATCACATAGGGCTGAGCAAGCGCACATTGCCACATGCCTTCTTCCTCTCCTTATAAAGTCCCCGGTCTTTTCTCTGATAACTGATTAAACTATTAACCCATTAATCCATGAATGGATTAATCCTTTTATGAGGACATAGTCCTCAGTATCCAATCACCTCTTAAAGGCCCCACCTTTCAAATACAATATTGGGGATTAAACTCCAAATGAGCTTTGAAGGGTACAAACATTCAAACCATAGTAGGAACTAAAAGGGAGAGTTTCTGAAAACAGTTTAGGTGGGAACAGTAAGATTTTGGAAAATGGACTTCTAATATGATTCCCTAATACAGTGCATCATAATAATATTTGTAATTAAGTCCAATGACCATGTGAGGGTGCCTTATGTGAAAAAATGGTATCAAGAGACAAGTGACCTACTCCAGACAAGAGGAACTCATGTTCTAATTGTGTGCTAATTAATGTAAAGTGTATGATTATCACTGAGGAGGAATACAAGACCTAGGGTATTTACATGGAGAAAAGAATCACATCTGGCTGAAGGGACAAAGAAATATTTCACGGGAAAATTGGCATTTGAGATTATACTTAATGGAGATCTGTGAAAACATTGCAGAAAGCATTCCAAGCAGAACAAAGGCGTGGACAGAAATTGCACAGTGAAACTAATATATGCTTGAGAAGTAGGTTGTAACAGTGGCCAAAATTTATGGAGTGTGCCAGGCACTAGTCTAAATGTTAAACATGGATTAATTTATTTAAGCCTCATAATGACTCCATGAGGCAAGTTCTATTATGATACCCATTTTATTGGTGAGGAAAGTAAGGCAAAAGGAATTGCAACAGTTTGCAAACTTAAGAAATGTGGCTTCAGAACCTGCCCTCCTAACCAGGCCATTATATGATTCCCACTAAACTTGTATGGTCCGATGGTCTAAGCTTCAAAGGAGCTGAGGTTATTTTCAGGTAGAAAGTAAGAACAGTGTTCTGCTATATGCAGTGAGGGGCAAAGAGAACACATATCCCACGCACAGACCCTCTGATAAGTGGGGTGTGGAGAAAAGTAGCTAAGATTTGAGAGAGGATCACCAGGTTTCTGTTACAACAGGAAGATGAAGGAAATGCTCTGTGCCATCAGAGTAGGAGACCTCTCTGATCTAAGTCAGTAATGTTTAATTAGCCCCACCTAGGAATCTATGTCTTGGTCATGGGACTTTGTCCCTCCTTGAAATGCAGGGAAAAGTAACACATTAAAGCTAATCAATCATTAATATTTTAATATCATATGAGAATATCTATGTGTGTTCCCTGCAACTTGCCAACAAAGCACCCTCTAAACACACACACACACACCCACACATAAGTACAAGTATTTCTTGAGATGATGAGCATAAGAATTTCAGGAGTATTGCTAGGAAAACAATGAAGAAAGTAAGTAGGAAGACAAGACAGAGCAAGGGCCAAACAAAAAGGGTAGTCCGCAGAGGAAACAGTTCTTCATCTAGTGATGACTTTAAGTCATTTTCTCCATTAAAATAGTATTTCATTCAGGAGGCACATTGGCATGAAATACACATAGAATAACTGATATGGAAAGACAGAAGAATATAATAGGATCCTGCTTGAAAGACTGCTGATCTCTCTGCTTGTACAATAAAAATTTACAGTGATATTCTTTAGTGGGGATGACTGTGAGGGGCAAATATTAACCCCTTTTTTCCTAATTTTGCTTTCAAAATACGTTATCTTCATTTTCACTCAAGGTGGCAGACTTGGGCATCTTTTCCAGTTGTTAATCTGACAGAAATTTTAGACCTTTTTATTTACCCTTATTGTGTCACAGATGTTAATGATTTTTTCGTTGTTTTTTGAAAGGCATTCTTTGAACAGGTTTAGTTTTAAAGAAATATATCAGCTTATTTTTGTGATTGAGCATTTTGAAAATATGTGATCAGTGGAAGCTTGAATCAAATAATCATAGCTGTGTTCCATTCCTCATAATTAAGAATACGTAGAAACCTTCATATTTTCTCTTTTTCTGTTCAATTGGAATACCAGTCAAACCTGGAATTTATAAATAGTTTTAATCCTTGTGGAATTTATTATGTACATGTAATGTCTAAATGGTTCCACAAAGCTTGTGTTGATAGGAAATTCTGGTTTCCATTCATTCTATCTGGCCATTAGAAAAGTGGCCAGCCATTCTCTGACAGCTGCTCTATAGAGCAGGTTACTTGATAAGGAAAGAAAGCAAAGTAATTGTATTTGTAATGCTATTTGAGCTACATAATAGGTGAATTTTTTAATTAGTCATGCATTTTAGCTGAAATAAATGCAATTTGGAAGTTTCTGTAAGTCTCCAAATGGTTTGGGTTATATATTATGTGACTTGCCATCTAGATTTTGATATGTTTGAGTTCTGTATAGCTAGACAGTTGATAAATTATATTTTTTTCTGTTTTAAAATATTTGGTATTATAGTGAATCTTTCCTTGCATCAGTTTTTTTCTTTTATTATTATTATTATTGCTTTTTTTAATATATAAAAAAATCTACGGACTATTGATCATCCAATGAGATTTCCTCAGTTTCAAAAGATAAGCAGGGAGATCTTCAGTTTGGGAGATCATAAATTTGTTAGCATGTAATCTTTGAATCTCTAGATGTACTCAGCTATTTTCCTAGTAAATTCCCAGTTAAATGTTTATCATTAAAACGTAATGCTAATTATCCTGATTTGATCATAACATATTGTACACAAATACTGATAGTCAACTCTGCCCCCACAAATATGTATAAACAATTATGTTTTAATTTTTTTTAAAGTTTTTAAAAATGTCAGGATTAGTGTAATTTTACTTTCTTTCTAATCCAGGTTTCCTCTATCAGGAACAAATTCTTATCAAACTAAAATAATGGTAGAGTTTTTGGAAGAAAACTAGCTCATTATAAGAAATAATTAGCAACCTATCTAAGAAGAAAATGGTGATCAAATTTGGCCTTCATATTTCTTAAGGGTTTGGTAATTTGGGTTTAATATTTGATAAGAATAAGTTAACCATGATCGAAAGTAGACTTAATGTTCTAGTTTATAACTCTATTTTGTAATTATTAAAATAACTCCTTCTACTAACAAAGGGAGAAAAGTATTAAATGAAATAAAAATAAACCAACTTTCTAGCACTAAATTGTGACAGGCTGTCTTTTGTCTACAGTAATAAGGCAGCTGTAAAATGTAGAATGCTCAAGCTGGAATCAGAAGACCTGGATTCAAGTCCTGGGTCTGCCATTCACATGCTGTGTGAGTCTAGGTAAGTAAACCAGTTAAGATCAGATAAGAAAAGAAAATGCATATGAAAAATTATTTGATAGCTGTAATCACACGCAAGGAAAGGATTATGTACCATTTATTAAATGTGACTCAGACTATGCACCAAATAGTTTTATTAGCTTGTATTATCATTTTTGTATGATGTTAAATAGTAATAGATAATTAAATCATTGCCATCTGCAGGAGTATTGTGAAATGGTTTTTTACATTATTTAAAATGGAATCTCCTTTAACTTGAAAATATATGGATTTTGCTAACTATATTTGTATACTTGCTAATTTTTACACTTAGTGATCTTGTTGTTTTCCAAAAGGAGTGATATTTCAATTTGATGTCCCCCAAAAATGTTACATGTGGTACATTACTTAGAATTACATTAGTCGGGCTTTTTAAAGATGTAAGGAAGAGATAATGGGATTCATTGAGAGGAGACAAAGAAACATGAGTTAGGAGAAGATATTGTCTCCCCACCTATATAGTCTCTCACTGGGGGCCACAGTGCTTATAGGACTGGAATGTATAGGAAAGCCTCACGGAGAAGTGAAAGTGGAGTAAAAACCTAAGTTCAAAGTATCCACCTTCTCTTTGGTCTTCTATCTCATTCCCCACACTCAAACCCACAATGGTTCTAATTGGATCATTCCCTCTGCCACTCATGACACACACAATAGGCAGACCTTCACTCTGAGCCATACTAGAACTCATTTAATATAACCTGTAAATATTTTCCTTTAACTTGATGCCAATATCTGATCCAATCACTAATGACCAACACAGCGGAGTAGGTTACATTAAGAATATAAGTCACATGTTGTTTCATCTTTATTCATAAACAATCCTCTTATGGCTGCTCTCATAAGAAGGAGGTATGAACAAAACAACATCCATGAACACATCCAATATAGGTATATATTATTCTTATAACAACCAGAAACATTTTTAATGAATAAATATAGTTATGTATGTATGGTTTTATTTTCCGAATTTTCTTCTTAGGGCTCTGTATTAGTCCATTTCTGTTGCCTACAACAAAATACATGGAACTGGGTAAATTATACAGAAAACAAAATCCATTGCTTATAGTTTCAAAGGCTGGAAAGTCCAAAGTCCAGGGAACACATCTAATGAGGGTTCTCTTTGGTGGTAGATTTACAGCAATGCAGGGGCCCCACATGACAGAAAATGGCAGAGCAGAGAGAGACTAACCTCTCATATGTTCTTCTTTTAAAGACCTCAGAACCATGCCCTTGACCACCATTATTAATCCATTCACTATGGCATGGTCCTACAATCTAATCTCCTCTCCATGGCCCCATCTTTCAATTACCATAATAGGATTTCCCACCCTCAACAGGAACAGTGGTAATTAAGCTTCTAATATATGAACCTTGGGGTCACAATTCAATCAATCCACAGCAGGGTGTCATAAAGATATAATAACTGATCAATCAATAATTATTTGTAAGTACCCAAAGCTCTTCATTTGCTTTCACAGTGTGTATAACTTAATATGTCATGAGAAGATGAGATATAAGGGGATGTGTTCAGGAAGGCTTCCATGACATTGTGCTCTTCCTAACTGAATATTTTTCTATACTCATAGCCATCACCACACCGTGCAAATTGCCAGCTTACCTCTGTGTTTCTTACTAGACTATAAGCTTCATGAAGTCAAGGAATGTGTCTGTCATAGTCACAAATGTCAGGCATATAAACATGGCAAACGTTTCAAGAAATAGTTTTTGATTGACTGGGTGAATGAAATAGCATGAATAACTAAATATCTAAGGAGGTCAAACTGGAGCAATTTTACATTCTTTAGAAAACTCTAGTCTAATTTAAGTGTAGCAATATTCTGTGGCATTTTTGTTTCCTACTCTTAACTTATTTGAGATTCTACTACCTTAATGCCCAGAAGTCAATCTATTTTTCTAGTAGAATGTCTTCTGAAAAGAAAAAAAAAAAAAAAAAAAATGAAGGGGAAGTGATGGATTAGAAGAAACTCAAGATTTACCTCAGCCAATGTGTAGACCTCCTTTGGATACTCATATAAGCAAAGTAACTTTAAAAAAATTATGAACCATTATGGGAAGTTTAAACTGACTAGAGGATACTTAAAAATTGTTATTTTTTAGGTTTGATAATGATATTTTTGTTAACTTTTTAAATACCATTCTTTCAGAAACATACACTGCAATATCAGCCCCCCCCAAAAAGAATGCCTTCCTAGTTGAAAATGAAAATAGCACAAAATTTCCTCTAACAGAAATTCAATTTATAGTAATATTTGTGTTATTATTGCTTTGAATATTCCTTTTGTATAAATGTGTTGAAATATTTATTTAGAAATCTGTATGTATATATGTGTTATTTAGAAACATTTAACATTTAAAAATCAGTAATGTCCTAAAACATTTACTAAGAAATATATACTCATGTGCATGCATGCGTGTGTGTGTGTATAGTAGCTATAAAACAAAAATCCTCCACTTTGTATTTTGATCATTAGAATTAGGTATAGTAACAGTTTGGTGATCCATGGTGATATAAAACATTTGATAAACATCACCATGAATGTCTGCCCCAATACTATTTAAAATTAAAATATTCTTGCATATAAATATATGGATAAATAAAAACGCTGGCTTATACAAAGGAAATTGAGGTTAAAGATAAAGCGACATTACTCTTTGCAGTATCAGCAATTGCACTTGCAGATCATTTCTCTTTTGCCATTCACTTCTGGTTAAGAATGGTATTCTTTGGAGGTAAGAGAGGAATTGGTAAAAGGCCACAGAAATCAATTGCATTGTATAATGTTGAATATACTAATTATACTGATTTAAACATCACATATTGCACACAGCTATTGATATTCAATCTGTACCCCACAGATATGTACAATCAATTATGTTCCAATAAATTAATTTTTTTAAAGGATCTTTTGTCTTGAAATTATATTGACAATTATATTAAATTCTTCAGGCATCCAATTCCATAGCTGCTCTATAAAGATGTGTTGGAGCTCTGAGTCACTGAGATTCAGTTTGGATTTACAGATTTGATGTTAGTTACATTGACACATTTTAAATAGTGGACCATCATACCTAAATTTTTCTCTTTTCAAATATAGGCATATCAAATAATAGTAAAAATGAAGCATTTATTTTGTTCTTGTTTGTTTTCATAATGATCTTATAATGCTTAAATGCATTTGCGAGTTTTTGCTGTTATTTCTACTAGTGTGGAGGGAGGGATGCTTTTTTTACCCACATAAATAAGCAAGTCCGTTACTGGATACCATCTTCCCATAGTGGTGTTCTGACTGAAAAACTACAGTCAATTCACTCACCTGTGACTATGCAATTTTTCATTTATGTTATCTGCCTTGCCAGTTAAGACAGCGAACTCATACTTAATGAGATTAAGTCCTGTGCTTTTTGGAAAAGGTGATTTAATTTGGAATGATTTAAACCATACCTGATTTGCTATAACAGTTATAATCCTTAGTGAGCAATTCTATGAAATTTTACATTCATGACCAATACCTTGTTCTCACTCATAGATCACAATATAAAGTGAATATCAATAAAGTCATAATTGCAAAGTAAATATCAGTAGTCATAATAGTTAAAACGACAACTATTTATTCAGCTTATGATTCCGTGGGTCAGCAATTTGCACTAGGCTCAGCTGAGTGATTTTCTGCTGATCTCAGCTAGACTCACAACTTTAGCTAAGCCATTTTGCATACAAAAGCAAAAGGAAGTTGGCTGGCTGTGGACTGGTGCTGTTGGGATACCAGGGCTGTGTATCCACCAGGCTAGTCTAGGCTCCTTCACATGGTGGCAGTGTCAGGGGTCCCAAGAACAGCAAGAGAGGGCAAACCACAATGTGCACGCAATTGTCAAGTTTCTGCTTGTTTTGCATTTGCTACTGTTTCATTGGGCAAATCACATAGCCAACCCAGAGTCACTGTGGAAGGACACTACTAAAAGGCTTGGCTGAAAAGAGACAAAGAGTTTGTGGTCACTTTTAAAATCAATGACAGATGGATTTAGGGGAAACTGACCCATGACTCCTACTTTGTTGTCTTTGTTAAAGTATTAATTTATTTGTAATTACAGTTGATATTAGACACCAGTTGGTGAGTTAAACAGCAAGTGTTTCTGCTCTATTACACTGCCACATCATTAGTATTGGCAATTTAGCTTACCTCCGTGATGTTAAGTACTTAATTTTTATAATATATGAACTTATCCTCAACTTTTCATGATGAGTTCATGCACTATTTTTTGGTTCATCAATTGAGAACTCAGATATTTTTAGAAATTTGCCACAGATGGTGCTGCATAACATTGCATTATGTGACTCTAAATCCCACAGGTATAAAAGAATAATAATCTCAGCCATAAGTCTTGAACTTTGTTCTAAAGGAGTAGATTGCAACTGTCACCAGAGCTCCACATTTTCCTCTTGGGGCCTTTTATATGATTCATTACATGGACTTTCTTAGTAAACAGCTGGTGTTATACAGATCTAAGTAAATATAAGAAATAGTCCCCTTGTGGGTCTACTATTGTTGAAATGATTATTATGTATTCTAAATATTTTAGAGTCTCCTCCTTGGAATTATTTTCAAAATTCTGAACCCACACAATGGAAAAAAAATTAAAAAGCTATTTTTAAATCCTAGAGTCATGGAATCATAGACTACCTATTTCCTTTTCTCTGGTTCCTTCTACCTTACTTTCCTGTGCTCATCCAATGCTGTCTTTCTGTCCCTGCCAATGTCAGAGGATCCTCAGGAAAATGCCTGGTCAAAATGGACTTGGAGTTAGACTGAAGCCTAAGAGCCTGACGAGCCTTAAGGAAGTGTGTGATCTTTCTGCCTGCTTCATCCAGGTGTCATTAACTTTGTCCCATGTTCCAGCGCAGACCTGTTAGTTGTAAGTAACAGAAAAACAACCCAACTTAAACACAAACTAAAGAAAACAAAAAAGAATTCGTTGAAAGATCAAAGAAACAGCTGTAAAAATCTAAGCCCTTTCTAGAACATCAAGGCGAGAACTGGCCGTCAGAATTTTTTTCCATGTCTTTTTCTCTTGTCTCTATTCCTCTGTGCCTGTTGACTTTTTCTCCTATTGCAGGTAGATTTCTCCACTCAGTCAGGAAGAATGACCAGCAGGAGTCCTGTGCTCATATCATATCAGCTTAACAATCATTGAGTAAAGAAGGATTTGGACAGAGGTTTCTTCCATCCATTACCTTTGATTACTCAGCTTTCGGAGCTGAAGAAGCTTATCATCATCATTAGATATAAATTATTGGATTTTACAGCACGACAGACACTGTTCTATGAGCTTTCCATGATTAATCCTCGCAGGAACTTTTGAAGACAATCATATAAAGTAGGTATAATTTCATATTATGCACATTTTAAAGATGAAGAAATTGAAGAACAAAAAAGATTAAGTAACTTTTCCAAAGTCACAGAGCTAGTGAGTGGCAGAGCCAGGATTCAATACAAGGGAGACTATCCCAGGGGTGATGCTCTGGTGAGCTTGCCATGGTTTGGAGGTTTTGGGCAAATAGTGATTGACTGTTTCTCAAATTTCTCTATAGAACCCTCCCAGTAAATGGCAATTTATATTCTAAAATAGTTCTATATTACCCACCAACAACCGATCCTCTTTGAGAAGACCATGAATTTGAAATACATTTATAGGTATATATTTTTGGCAATGTGCAATTCAGGACTATTAGAGTTGGAAAACAATTATGCTCAGGTTTATCTTGATAGCTGAATTAAAGGACTAAATATAATTGTGGCTAGTGAGTAAATGATCCTGTAAAGCAAAGACCTGTCAAAAAATTTTTATATTGGATTAATTCCACCGTCATTGTGATTAGTCCTGTTCGAGCTGTGCATTATTTCTTGTTCTTTCCGTGGTCATTAGTTATTGACTTTATAAAGACTATTTATTTTGCTATACTTTTTGAAGAAATACCACAAATACTTTGTACTACTGAATATGAATAAACCAGATATAGTGAAATGACTTACAGTAATTTAAAAATTAAAGTTTTGTACTATAGGACAAATTCTTTGGATTGTGGAGCAACAAGGTTCTATATCTTTTGAACTGTGGTCTTATGGAGTAAGTTAACTTTCCATAAACAAGAGAGCATATTTTTCTGTCAGCTTTCGATTTTTGATTCTTTCTCAGCTGATGTTCAGCTTCTTTATTATATGTGAGCTGCACAGAACATACAAGCTCCTTATTCTGAAAACCCTAATCAGTGAAGAGGCTGGAAAGAGGTTGTGGAAGTTAACAACTCTGCCTCACCCACGTCTTAGGCTGTTTCCTCAAGTCCAGAAGCAATTCCTTTTTTTCCTGACCACTTCTCTTAGCAAAAGATAAAAAAAAAAAAAAAAAAAGAAAAAGAAAAAGAAAAAGAAGAGGCTTTTTTGAAGCTAGTCATCGATTTTAAGACATAATAAACAAAGACAAAGAAGCAAACTCTGGCTATTCTGAGGTGAATTTTTGGCTGAAGACATTACTTATCTGTAACCTCCAGAGACTTTATTATCCAATTTTATATAGAGAAGATAGCTGGGAATGCCAGATGGGTTCACTTTCAGAAGAGAACAATTTTGGGGGAAACTAAAATAGCCACACCTAATAGGTTTGTGCAAATCAAAGTTAATGCAAGATACAAAGGACTTGCTTTTAGGAATGACTCTAGATGTTCTTGCAGTTACAGAATTTTTTTCTATATTTTCCCAAATTATGTATTGACTACTTGCCATGTAATCTAAACCATGTTAAATGTTGGCTATGCCCGCAGAAAGAGAGGGAAAACAAACATTTATTGAATAATATCTGTGGGCTAGAAATTGTCATCCATTCATTCAACATACTTTTCAGGACTGAGGATAGAGCAGTAAACTAGGTAGACAAGGTTCCTGGTTTCAAAGAGGTCACATTACATAATAAAAGAGGCAAACCATAATGAAGGATACAAGACAATTTCAGATAATCATAACTGCTATGAAGAAAATTTTAAAAGAGATTAAAAAATTACACAGATGGGTGAGAAAGGGGACCCTTGAGATAGGTAAGGGCATCTCTTAGAAGGAAATATTTGTGTCAAATCCTGAATATTAAGAAGGAAATAATAGCTAAGAGAAGTTTTGGGAGAAGAGTATTCCATTAAGCAAATGCAAAGGCCCTGAGATCTGTACACATATTAATCTCCTTTAATCCTCACTAAATTTGTGCAAAGCAGGAAGTAATTAGCCTAATTTTACAGATTACAAAACTGAGAACCACAGAAGTAACTTACATAAAATCACTTACTCAGCAGGATGGCCTGATATGAGCTCAGGACCATCTGACCACAAAACCCATTCTCTTTCTGCTACCATGCTGCTTTGTGGGATCTAAAGCACAGATTAAACATGTGAAACAGTAAGATATTCTAAAAAAAAAGGAGGTTCCTGTCCTAAATGTAGGTAAGTTTCTTAGATGGTCCCGGTTCTTCATTTCTTTCTACTAAGAAATATACAACAAAGATTTATATGTCTACATTTGTTTATTGATTCATTCATTAAGTATTTTTGAGTGTCTATAGTATAACTACTGTGTTTATGTTAAAAGAATGGAATATGGTCATAGTGAATAGAATAAACTATTTTCCTTCAAGAAATTGAGAGAGGATTTTTGTAAATGGTTTGGGAATTCTAGCAGTCTAGTCTATTTTGCCAAAAGTTACATGGAAGGACAAAAACCATTACAATCTCAAAGTTTTCCCATCAGCTGGCTGAAAATTATCTCTAGCATTTAATATCTGACTTTGGATTTGGAAAGAAATGAAGCCAACCCCCTTTTTACTCTTCTTTTGAGTATGATGGGAAAAGTATGGTTGGAATCTTTTCATTGATTTGCAAAATAAAATATTATTTTATAAGGCATTGATTTGTACATGATTTATAAGGTATTGAACTATTTTAGAACTGAGAATGTCTCTGAACTCTGAGAAATTTCAAAGGAAAGAATGAGCCTTACCTAGATCTGCTATTTTCAACTCATCTTTTTCTGCTGTGTTTTCTGCATTATTCTCTTATTGGCTAATGGCTAGATAGGACAATGGTGCAGCAAATATAATAAAAGTATTTACAACCATCTATTTTCATTGAATATGTGAATGCTCTTGTGAAAGGAAATTTGTGGTTATTAAGACAATGCCTGAACTTAGTGTTTAATCATAACTGTTCTCATACCTGAAGTCTAAAGAAGAAGCATGTATTGAAATATAACTCTGTACCCCATAAATATGTACAATTAGTATGTGTTCATTAAAGAAATAAATAAATTTATAAATAATAAAATGGTACCAACAGTAGCCTGTATATACTAAGTCCTTAATATTGCTGAGTGGAAAGAGAAATGATATTATGTATTATGCTGTTTAATTTTTTTCATAGTCTTTATACCTTTTATTGTATGTTATTATTATGTACTTTCTCTAAGAAATAAGAGAGCTAGATCATGTAGGCCTTGTGGTATTGTAAGGACTTTGGCTGTTACTCAAGGAGATGAGAAACTGTTGGCGGGGGGAATTGGGCAAGAGTGCCATGATCTGACCTATGTTTTTAAGAGAACGAGTGTGGTTGCTATTTTGAGAAGTAGGAGGCAGAGCAATAATTTGGGTGAGAGACGATGGTGTCTTTGTTCGGAGTGACAGAATATGACAGAGACTAGAATATAGGCATCAAGCTGACATGAACTTGGCTGTTTTTTAAAAAATCACTATATACCCAGGGCATGGTATCATTTCTGGAGTACAGCAGAATCTCAATAACGCTTGTTGTTTGAATGAATGGATGGAGAGATGGACGTTAGTTTTTCACAGCTTCTTTCTTCTCCCCATCTGTTTATTATTTAGTTTTAAAATCTAAGTTAGTTTCCTCCTCCTCTAGTTTGGAAAATTAAGTAGAAGAGAAACAAAAGCAAAGCCTCCAATTTTCTTCTTAAATTTAATTGAATTCAGCAAGTTTTTTTTTAAAGCATTTTTATGTGATGACTTCTTTGGGATATTAAGGACATCAAATGCCAACAGAATGTTCCAAGACAGTGAGATGAGATTATTGCTTAGGGTCAGGGCTATGCCACAGCACCACAATTTACTTTAAAATTAAAATTGCTACATTGGATTTAATTTCCTCCTCACAAGAGCAATAACCTTTTCAATGAATCAGTCTTGGCTTTTTCTGCTTACCATAAAAAGGACCATGTGACTGTAACATTACAAAGTGCCTAAATGGAAAGCTATATTAGAAAAGTTTGGGGAAAAGGAGCTTAAGAGTATATTTAGTATGCAATTTTTTGTATGAGAAGAAAGAGAAATAAGAAGACACATACACATTTTTTTTTGATGTATGTAAAGAAACTGAATACACAGAGAAGCAACTAATAATAAGACTGATTGTAGTGGGCAATCAGGATAAACAAACATATTTTTTATTTTTATTATATTTAAATTTTTTATATCATTTATATCACTTTGGCAAACAGATTTTTTTATATCATTTTGATAATTGACTATGTGAATTACTACTTATTTAATGAGTGAGTGAATAAACAAATAAAAAGTAAATAAATACAGCATCTTTTAGAAAGCTGTCGGGGACTGCAGGGCAGAAGAGCTTAGGAAAACTTGAGGGGAAACTTCAAGTGTTCATTCCGTCACGTTCCCAGACCTCCTAAACTGCGTTTTGAGCGGAGAATTCCCAAATGAAGTATATGTGTATAAACAATAGTAAATAATAACTGATCATGTTTTATTCATCTTTTTTCCTTAAAGAACAGAGAAGTCTTAGTCCATGAGACTGCTGATTCTTAAAGTGCTAGAAAGGCCGGTTGAAGAAAGCCAATCTGTGAAGCTGGCTGGGAGTTCTTTGATCCTTTCAGAGTCTCAAAGAAGTCAAATTCTGCTATGGAAATCGTCCTGTATATTTCTGCTTTCAAGAAGAGGTTATAAGATTCCGAACTTTCTCAGCATTCCTGTCCTAGCCCTGTGTACTTTGCTGACAAGACTCCCAGGCATGCAGGCCATCGTGGGCACTGACCCTCTTAGCAGAAGTCTGGGTGTGAAGTTCTTCACTATGGCAAGGCTCAGCCCAAAGCAGCATGCTACATGCTACACCTGCATACAGAATCTCCCCACCTGCCAGTTACAGCTGTGGAATATGCCCCCGTTCTCTTTAAGGAAGAAATTTCACCAGTCAAGATAACACCTCAACCTAGTGTAGAGTTTTATATTTTTCAAAAACTTTTCACCTGTATTATTTCATCTTATGGATTCATCCAAGCTGAAAGGTGGGAGCAGTCTCAGAGACTATGACCTCGATGGCGAAACTGAATTCAAGAGCTGAAGTGAACATTTTGCCTAAAATCTAATAGCTACTAGGTAGCAGAGCTGAACCAATATTCAGTTCTCCTGACTTCTAACCCCGTTATTTTCTCATACTCTCTCATAGCAACCTCAGCTATTTTCCTGTATCTCCCTCATCTTTTTATCCTTCTTATTTTGTTCTTCTTGGCTCCTCCATGTTATTTTTTTTTTCTTTTATGCATTGAAGATTAATTGAAATTTAATACTTATATAAGTATGATATGACAAAACTTATATCAAAATTTAATAATTCTTTATTTCGGGGCCGGCCCGTGGCTCACTTGGGAGATTGTGGTGCTGATAACACCAAGGCCACAGGTTCAGATCCTATAATAGGGATGGCTGGTTAGCTCACTGGCTGAGCGTGGTGCTGACAACACCAAGCCAAGGGCTGAGATCCCCTTACCGGTCATCTTTAAAAAAATAAAATAAATAATAATAATAATAATAATAATTCTTTATTTTGGTTGATGCTTTCAAAAATTAATAGAAAACTGATTTTTTTCTTTCCTTTTTTTTCTGCTAAGCAGTTGTAATTTCTTGTTTAGCTTCCACGTCACACACTAAAAAATTAAGCATAATTGTAGTTGTTTTCCTCATTGATGCCATGTTTTATACTTGAGTTGTCTCTTCCCAGATTTGCCACAAGCTGAAAACTTCTAAGCAAGTATGCCTTTATAAATATTCTCTACCAGTGGGCAGACACTAATAAAGGCCCTGCCAAAAGTCTGTCAAGAAAATGTTTCTTGGAGTCATAGCTGATGCCAGACATTAACTATATCAAGTTTTCTATTCCATGGTGGAAAAAAAAATTTTATGTCTAAATTCAATTTTAGTAAAAAGGAAAAAATTAGATCCAGGTCAAGTTCAAATCCAGTGAGGTTTGAATCAATTGAGATATTATATGTTAGAATTCAGTGCTTGGTATGTTTAACATTCAGAAATGTGCTGAAAAGATATAACACCATTGAAAAGAGTTTGTATTTTATCACTTTGTAAAGGTGAGCATTCTCAAAGGAGTCTGATTCTATTCTGACTACTTTCCACATTCAATATTCATGGGCTCCACAACTACCAGGGCTGCTTTGGTACCACGGCAGTAGAAGGCACAACCTCTGGCTATTAAAAGGAAAATGACGAAAAGTGTTACCTGGGAACATTTGGGAACTTCCTCTTGGTTGATAACAGACATACTATTTTCTCCCTTCACTAATAATTTTACTCCATGTTGCTAATATTATAGCAATTTTCTGTATGATTTCTTACTTGAAAATGCTACAGTAGGAGTTAGAATCAGATTATTTTGGGCATCCCCTTTAAATTTGTACCCAATACCTCTGTTTTGTTTTCTAAAATGGGGAGAAAATTATGGCTCTAACTTCCAACTACCTTATGTGTATTCAGTAAAACTTTTTTTTATTTAAAAATTTGTGTAAGTTAACTAGCACAGGAAATGCTTTTTAAAAAATATTGAAAATGAAATCTTAAGTAAATCTAGAAAGATCTTTTTATCATTAACCATACTGACTGTAAAATAAGTGTGATTGATAAACATATTTTTATTAAACCTTAAATAATTACAGGCATTGACTTATAATTATATGTTATATGGTTCAGGGAAAAATCTTTTTTAACAAGATATAAAATATTTCAAGTTTTCTTCTCATTTTCTGCAGGACACCTGTTCTTGGTGACAGAAAGCCAGAAATTTTCTATTCTATTAAAGAGGCAGAAAGGTTTTAAGGGTCCAGTGCCTCTAAATTTTAACATAAAAATTTGCATCAAAAAAATAGTCAATATTCTTGTATCCTCTCTAATTTCTCTCAGCAGTGGTTTGTAGTTCTCATTATAGAGATTTTTCACCTCCTTGGTTAACTCAATTCCTAAGTATTTTATTTTTTTGGTGGCTATTGTAAATGGGCAGGCTTTCTTGATTTCTCATTCTGCATGTTCACTATTGGAGAAAAGAAATGCTACTGATTTTTGTGTGTTGATTTTGTATCCTGCTACTGTGCTGAAATCATTTATCAATTCCACCAGTTTTTTTGTAGAGGTTTTAGGCTGTTCGATATATAGGATCATGTCATCTGCAAACAGGGACAGTTAGACTTCATCTTTTCCAATCTGGATGCCCTTTATTTCCTTCTCTTCTCTGATTGCTCTGGCTAGTACTTCCAACACTATGTTGAATAGGAGTGGTGAGAGTGGGCATCCATGCTCTTGGATTGGAAGAATCAACATAGTGAAAATGTCCATACTACCCAAAGTGATATACAAATTCAATGCAATCCCCATCAAAATTCCAAAGACATTTTTCTCAGAAATGGAAAAAACTATCCAGTCATTTATATGGAACAATAAAAGACCACGCATAGCCAAAGCAATGCTGAGCAAAAAAAATAAACCTGGAGGCATAACACTACCTGACTTTAAGCTATACTACAAAGCTATAATAACCAAAACAGTATGGTACTGGCATAAAAACAGACACACTGACCAATGGAATAGAATAGAGAATCCAGAAATCAACCCACACACTTACTGCCATCTGATCTTTGACAAAGGCACCAAGCCTATTCACTGGGGAAGGGACTGCCTCTTCAGCAAATGGTGCTGGGAGAACTGGATATCCATATGCAGGAGAATGAAACTAGATCCATACCTCTCACCGTATACTAAAATCAACTCAAAATGGATTAAGGATTTAAATATACACCCTGAAACAATAAAACTTCTTAAAGAAAACATACGAGAAACACTTCAGGAAATAGGACTGGACACAGACTTCATGAACATGACCCCAAAAGCACGGGCAACCAAAGGAAAAATAAACAAATGGGATTATATCAAACTAAAAAGCTTCTGCACAACAAAAGAAACAATTAACAGAGTTAAAAGACAACCAACAGAGTGGGAGAAAATATTTGCAAAATACACATCTGACAAAGGATTAATATCCAGAATATACAAGGAACTCAAACAACTTTACAAGAAGAAAACAAGCAACCCAATTAAAAAATGGGCAAAAGAGCTAAGCAGGCATTTCTCTAAGGAAGATATACAAATGGCCAACAGACATATGAAAAAATGCTCAACATCACTCAGCATCCGGGAAATGCAAATCAAAACCACACTGAGATACCATCTAACTCCAGTTAGGATGGCTAAAATCCATCCAAAAGACTCTGAATGATAAATGCTGGCGAGGTTGTGGAGAAAAAGGAACGCTCATACATTGTTGGTGGGACTGCAAAATGGTGCAGCCTCTATGGAAAATGGTATGGAGGTTCCTCAAACAATTGCAGATAGATCTACCATACGACCCAGCTATCCCACTGTTGGGAATATACCCAGAGGAATGGAAATCATCAAGTCGAAGGTATACCTGTTCCCCAATGTTCATCACAGCACTCTTTACAATAGCCAAGAGTTGGAACCAGCCCAAATGCCCATCATCAGATGAGTGGATACGGAAAATGTGGTACATCTACACAATGGAATACTACTCAGCTATAAAAACGAATGAAATACTGCCATTTGCAACAACATGGATGGACCTCGAGAGAATTATATTAAGTGAAACAAGTCAGGCACAGAAAGAGAAATACCACATGTTCTCACTTATTGGTGGGAGCTAAAAATTAATATATAAATTCACACACACACACACACACAAAACCGGGGGGGTGGGGAAGAAGATATGACAACCACAATTACTTGAAGTTGATACGACAAGCAAACAGAAAGGAAATTGTTGGGGGGGAGGGGGAGGGAGAAGGGAGGGAGGTCTTGGTGATGGGGAGCAATAATCAGCCACAATGTATATCGACAAAATAAAATTTAAATAAATAAATAAATAAATAAAATAGTCAATGAGTTACATCCAGGAAAGTGCTTTTGTGCTAAAGTTTGAATTACAGAGAGAAGGCTATATCTAAACATCTTTACCACATAAAGAGATTGGGAAGGAGTCTATGCTGCCACATGAGCCAACCACACAAGCAAACTCTCCTACAGCAGTTATGTACAGACTTTATAACTTTCACAAAAATTAATGCAAAATTGATTAGAGACAGCTATGGCTTGAATATTTTTGTCCCCTCTAAAATTTATGTTGAAACTTAATCCCCAATGCAACAGTATTAAAAGATATGGCCTTTAGGAAGAGACTGAGTAATGAGGTCTCTGCCCTTATCAGTGGGATTAGGTGCTCTGACAAAGGATTGACAAAGGGAGTTTACCCCTCTCTTGCCCTTCTATGCCTTCTGCCATGTAAGGATATAGCGTTCCTTCCCTTAGAAGATGCAACAACAATGCACCTTCTTGGGAGCAGAGATCTAGCACTTAACAGACACCAGTCCTTCTAGTGCCTTGATCTTGGACTTCCAGCTCCCAGAATCATAAGAAATAAACTGCTATTCTTTACAAATTACCCAGTTTCAGGTATTTTGTTACAGTAGCACAAATAAACTAAGACAGTTACCTAAATTTAACATGCAAAACTATAAATTTTCTAGAAGAAAAAACATAGGAGAAAATCTACTTGACCTTGGGTTTGTTAATGAGTTTTTAGATTCAACAACAAAAGCATAATCTATGAAAGAAAAAAATGGATAAGCAGAGCATATTAAAATTAAAAACTTCTGCTCTACAAAGACAGTGTTAAAAGAATAAAATAAGTCATAGGCTGGGAGAAAATATGTGCTACATACATATCTGATAAAGGCCTTGTATCCAAATTATACAAAAACTTTTAAAATTCCACAAGAAATCAAAAACCCAATTAAAAATTGGGTAAAATATCTGAATAGACATGACATCAAAAATGATGTCCAGATAGCAAATAAACATATAAATAGGTACTCAACATCATAGGTAAGTAGGTAAATGCAACAATGAGATACCAGTACACACTTATTAGAATGTCAGAATACAAAAAACAAACAAAAAACTGTCAAAATCAATTGATAGCAAGGATGTAGAGCAACACAAACTCTCATCAGTTGCTGGTGGGAATACAAAAAGGTAGAGCCACTTTGGAAGACTGGAAGTTTCTGAAAAAACTAAGCATAGTCTTGCCATGTAATCTAGCAAGCGCACTCCTTGATGTTTATCCAACTGGTTTGAAAACTTACATCCATACAAAAACCTGTACACAAATGTTTATAGCAGTTTTGTTTATAATTGCCCCTAAGTGGAAACAACCAAGATGTCCTTCTATAGGTAAATGGATGAACAAATTGAAGTACACCCACATAAAGTAATACTATTCTACATTTAAAAAGGAATGAGTTATTAAGCTATGAACAAACATGGATGCATCATATGGCATATCTATCATCACAAAAATGTATCATTTCTTTGTGATGAGAGCATTTTACCGCCTCTCTTCTAGCCATTTGAAAACATGCAATAAATTATTGCTAATTATAGACACCTAGAACTACTGTAAGCCATGTATTGAAATATAATTCTGTACCCCATAATTATGTACAACTATTACATGTCAATTAAAAAAATAAAAAATAAATAAAATAAAAAATGCATATTGACAAGTGAAAAAGCCAGTCTGAAAAGGCTACAGGCCTTATTAATCCAATTATATGCCATTTTGGGAAAGGCAAAATTATAGACATAAAAAGCAGATCAGTGTTTGCTAAGGGTTCAGAAGAAGGGGAATTTTTTTTTAAGGTGGTGAAAACTATTCTGTATTATAATTTAATGATTACCTGACACAATGCATTTGTTAAAATCCATAGAACTTTACAGCACAAAGATTGAACCTTACTGCATGCAAATTTTAAAAAGTCTTTTAGGAAGTCAGAGGATCTTAGAATGGAATTCAGAACATGACAAAAGAATCTAGCTCTATTGCAAGTTTATGAGGCAACCTTGCTGAAGGGAGTGCAAGAAAATGGTTCTGGATTTGGCAATAAATATTGTTTGTAAGACTGAAGAAAACACATAAGCATTGTACTCTAGTTGATAAAGTTGTTTACCATAGAGTTATGTATTAACAATTCTGCAGCCACTAAACATGTATACAAAAACTGAGAAGTTAAGGCAATACGTAGGGGATGGTGGGAGCAAAGTTTCTCACTCTTGCTATGGGAGGTTACAAGTAATCAAAGAAAGGAGGGTAGAATGATTCATGTCATAATGTGTTCAACTTGGAGATATACTGAATGTATCATTATGAGCTCTTGTTTAGCTTAATATAAACACTGATGGTATATTAGTCCATTTCTGTTGCTTATAACAGAATACCTGAAACTGGGTAATTTATACAGAAACAAAATTTATTTCTTACAGTTTGGAGGCTAGGAAGTCCACAGTCCAGGAGGCACATCTGGTGAGGGCCTTCTTCTTGGTGGTAGCTCTCTATAGTGACACAGGGTATCACATGGGAGAATGGGCTGAGCAAGAGAGCTAACTTGCTTATTCGCTCTTCTTATAAAACCATCAGAACCATGCCCAAGACCATCCATTAAACAATCAACCTGTTACTCCATGGATGGATCAATCTACTTAGTAGGGAATGATCCTATGAATCTAATCATCTTAAAGACCCTACCTTCTTAACACTTTTACAATGGAGATTAAGTTTCTAATATATAAACTTTTGGGGGACACATTTGACCCATAGCAGATGGTTAAATATAAAATAATTTATAAAATATAAATAGATTAGTATATACATAGTTCTTTGCCATGTCAGCTGAGAAAGCCTAAAAGCAATGACACTTCAGTAGCAACAAGCATGTCTAGTGCCCAGATCTTGGTTTCTAATACCATTCTCCAATGAAAAAAAGCAAGACTCCTTGGAGAAGTGGCTGATTTTATGACTAGGACAAGAAATACACAAGATGTTCCTGGAGCATCTTGTAGTGCCAGAAAGTAAGCAAATTGGCAAAAACAAAACAAAAAACTCAAAATCTCATAGTGATGGGTATTGCGTCTCAAAGAATTAGTCCCAGGGACCAAAGCTGGAACAATTTGAGAAACAAAACAAAGTAATAATAAAGTATAAACCGATGTGTAAATAAATGTCCTCAAGTTCATACTGATATAAATAACTGAATACATACATAAGTGGAGAATAGATAAATCTCCTAAGCAGGAGAATTCCAAATAATTTATGTAGATAATTCACCCTCAGGGTAGACCATAACTCTCCACTCCTAAAGTATGGGCAGACAATAATGGCTCCCTTCTAAAGAAGAGAATAAAAAAGAAAGAGAAAACTTAAAATGGAGAAACCTGACAAACACTAGCTGGGATAAGTGATTAAGGTGAACGTCAGCAGTGATAAGTCATGGTCATACTATGTACCCTTGATAGGCTATAATGAGAATGGCTCTATACTTCTGTGGACTTCCTTCTGAAAATTCATAACCCCAATATAATCATGAGAAAAATATAACACAAATCCCACTTGAGGGGCTGTCTTAGTCTGTTTGGGCTGCTATAACAAAATGCCTTAGAGTGGGTAGCTAATAAGCAACAGAAATTCCTCTCTCACAGTCCTGGAGGCTGAGAAGTCCAAGATCAAGGTGCCAATAGATTTGGTGTCTAGTAACGTCTCACTCTGTGCTTCACAGATGACACTTTCTTGCTTCATCTTTGCGTGGTGAAAGGGGCAAACAAGGCTTTTCTCTAATCCCATTCATGGGGGTGGAGCTCTCATGACCCAATTATCTCCTGAAGTCCTCACCTTCTAATGTGATTTTATTAGAGATTAGGTTTCAACATACGAGTCTGGGGGAGTACAAACATTCAGACCGTAGCAGAGGCATTCTAAAAATATCTGCCCACCACTCCTCAAAATTGTCAAGATCTTCAAAAACAAGAAATAGCTGTGAAAATGTCACACACAAGAGTAATTTAAGGAGACACAGAAACTAAATGTAATGTGGTATCCTGGATGAAATCCTGGAAAACAAAAAAGTAAAAAGAAAATCTGAATAAAGCATGGACTTTACTTAATAATAAATGAATCAATATTGATTCATTAACTGTGACAAATGTACCCTACTAATGTATTATAATAATAGTAGGGGGAAATAGGCATGACATATATGGGAACTTTATTATTTTCACATTTTTTCTATAAATCTAAAGCTATTCTAAAATAAAAAGTTTATTTAAAAAATTATGTATGCAAAACCCACCTGGGCCTTAATGAGAATGTAACTGATGTGTTTGATATCACAAGTAGTTTAGAAGATGAATTTGTGACAGATATGTACTAAACTAAGCAAATTAAAAAGAGACAATTAAAAATTAATCACCTTTAAAAAATACTCATTATATACAGACAGGAAATATTGATGTTACCAAAAATTGTGACATGGAAGTACTGGAAAGATAGGGACTTGGAGAATGTGTGTGTAAAACTGGAAAAAACGATACAGGTAATGCAGCTGATTGAAAAATCAAGAAGAAGCAGTATACTCCTTTGGAGCTAGAGACAAACAGCAGAAAGAGCTCGAGATGTTAAAGCAATTGCTTCTGAGGACCAAGGCTCAGTATCAAAGCAGTTTTCAACTGTAAAAACAATAAGACTATGAACTTTTGAATTTTTAAACTATATATTTCTAAAAGAAATACAAAAACAAAACAGTAGTGTGTTTAATGGAAAAGCATGTGACCAAAATTTAGGAATCTCTAGTTCCGGCACTTTGTGTAACTTTAGGCATAGCACCCCTCTGCATCTTCATTTTCTCATTTGTGAACCGACAAATTGGACTATATGATTCCTAAAAGACTTTCCACTCTAAGATTTTATGACAGTAGAAAAGTAGATACCAATTTTTTTAAAGAAATAATGCCAGATTTTTAAGATTTTTGAAAAACTTATTAGGTTCTAGGAAATGTAATGATTATATGAAAAGGAAAAATAAGGTAATGAAAATGTAGCTTTCAAACAATGTGTGTCTAACTTTGTACTATAATTAAAATACAGAAATGTTAGGAGGCCAGGCCCATAGATATTGAGTTTATTATAATCATGAACTATAAACAATGAGGCTTTACCAGGTAAAAGCACAGCCAAATATATTTGGACAAATTTATTCAATGAATTAGTAAGTGGCTAAAGAGAGACAACAGATACAGGGTACTTCAAAAATTCATAGAAAGATCATATTATCTTTCAATCCTATTTTTCCACGAACATTTTGAAGTATACTGTTATAACGCACTAGCATATTTTAAATGATTCTTTTTACAAAATTAGAGTTAAAGTTTTCTTGTAAATATAGCTGCTTCAAGTGGCTTGAAGTCCTTAGAAAATTCTTATATCCCAAAATAATAAATACTTATCCAACTTACAAAGGCAGCTAGGCTGGTACAGAAGCCTTTACAGCCTCCATTAATGATACAAATTGTAAAAATTATACCAGTGAGTAGTTGGCATGCCTTGCAATCATCACTACAGAATAAACATTTACAAAGAGGACTTTGAGAATTTATAATTTTGAGTTTGCAAAGAATAATAAAGGGATTTGCTATAAAAAATAATTTCATTCTTTAGGGAGAAAGTAAAATTTGAGTGACAGTTTTTCAAAAAGCACATAAAAAACATGTCAATATTTCATGTAACTACAGTTTACATTAGAGTGGTGCAATACAGTTATTTTAAACTGCAGTGGATGGTGTGGGGAATAACACTTGCAGAGATACAGTGATATTCTAGTGCATTCATTATGTTGAGAGTGATCACACCAGCTTTGTCAGATGACTAATAAAATTTTGGAGAAACAAGTGGAAGTCACATTACAGGGGGGTTTGCAGACCAGTTAACGGTTTTTTACATTTAAAAGAGTGTAGAAAAGATTAAAATAGGAAAAAAGGGGGGCCGGCCCGTGGCTCACTTGGGAGATTGTGGTGCTGACAACATCCAGGCCACGGGTTCGGATACCTATATGGGGGGGCCAGTTGGCTCACTTGGAGAGCGTGGTGCTGACAACACCAAGTCAAGGATTAAGACCCCCCTTACCAGTCATCTTTTAAAAAAAGATGTGAAAAAAGTTTAGATCTATAGATGTAGTGATTGTGAAGAGGAAGCAAACAGTACTTAGAAGAATTTAGACCCCCTTGTATCTGGGTTGGAATCTTGGCTCTATGGCCATCAGCAAGTTAAACTCCTTAAGCCCAGTTTCCTTATAGGATTTTATGAGAATTAAAGGATATATTCATATATACTTGGCAAAGTGCCTGGCTCAATAAACAGAAACTAAAAAAAAAAGAAAAAAGAAAAAAAATGTTTTGCATAAAAAAGATTCAAGTGGAGAAGAGACCCCAGTTGAGATACCATTTGAAAGATCATAAAATAGTTTAAGGGAATGTCAATGAGAATAAAATTAAGAAATGAATAAAAAAAAACTAATAGATGTTAATGACTAACCAAAGAGATTAAACTGTTGCTTCCAAAGTTTGGTACCTGTGTGACTGGAAGAATCGGAGCTGATACTATCAGAAATGTGAAGTCCAGTGAGGGGAGGAGGGCAGGACTAGTAGAGAGTGATAAGTTCTGTTTTACATGCATCAAGTATGAGGTGGTAATGCAACTTCTAGGTAAAAAATTCATGTGTAAGTTTGTAAGATCCCTCTCTAACTACTAGGTTCTATTTTCAATACTGTTTTTGTATTTACAGCCTTCCTCTCAGTAATTTCAACCAATTTACAGTTTCAACTCTCCCCTTCCTCCTAATATCTGAAGCATCCCGGAGATTTCCATCCGATGTCTCATAAATATCTCAAACTCAACATGTCCAAAAGCAGAGCCATCTTTGCCCTTACATAGGCATCTTACTGACTTATCTGATTTTGGTAACAGTACCTCCAGCTTACTCCAAATAGGCAACCAGGAGTAATCATTTCTATCTTCTCCCTTACTTATAAAACCCTATACATGTGTGTTATATAAAAGAAGTTAGCATTCATCTTAAAAAGAATGAGACGATTCTAGTCACCCATACCAAAGATTCACGGTTAGGATGTTGCTATTTACTTTGTGGTATCGAACCTTGCTTTTTGCACTGATCATAGAAAATACAATCGATACATTAAACACATTAAAATTAACAACTTTTTCTTTGTAAAAAAAAATTATGAGAGTGAAATGGCAATTAGAATGGGAGAAATTATTTGCCACACATATATCTGACAAAGGAATTATATCCAGAATATTTAAAAAACTCTTACCGCTTCACATAAGAGGATATCCAAATGGCTGGAAAGAAAAAAATTGGTAATTTTACTAATCATTTTAAGGAAATTCAAATGAAACTCACCAAAACAAACTATACACACAAGAATGACTAAAATGTTAAAAACAGAAAATGCCAAATGTTGGTAAGGATATGGAGCAATTGGAACTCTTGCATATTCCTGATGTAATGGTTAATTGGTACAAATACCTTAGAAAACTGTTTGTCATTATCTATCAAAGCTGCATATGTATATGACCCAGTAATTCCATGCTTAGGTATATATCCAACAGGATTTTTTTATATGTTCACCAAAGGGCAGGTATACACAAGTTCATAGCAGTATTATATGTTATTATTCCAAACTGGAAACTACCCAAATGCCCACAAACAGTTGAATGGGTAAATAAATTATAGTTTGTCTACATAATATAATATTACACAAAAGATAAAAATAAACTAAACTAAATAATAATAATAGTATAATACTATACAACAGTGAGAATGAGCCAACACACAAAAATGTGGATAAATCTTGCAAGCATGATGTTGAGCGAAAGAAGCCAGACACAGAGGAATATCATGGATAATTCTATTTATATAAAGTATGAAAGCAATCGAAACTAATCTATGCTGTTAAAGGACAGTATAATGGGTAGAGACAGGGACAGAAACAGGAATCTTCTGGGTTTACTGGTAATACTCTCCTCTTTAATCTGGATGCTGGTTTTGAAAATTAACTGAGTTTGTATCCATTCCAGAGTAAACTTAAGATATGGGCACTTTTTGGCATGTATATTATACTTCAGAACTATTAAAAATTCTGTAAATTTTGCTTCTTTAATACTTCTCACCTTTGTTACATCCTTAACATTCCAGTATTCACCTTTTTATCTCAGAGATTTATTACCTTAATCTAAACAATTGTTAGCTTTTCATATCCCTTTCCCTTTTAATTCATTTTAATTGCACTTGAAAGATAAGTCTTAAAAAGCAAAGCTTCAATCATGCAGCTCCTTACTGATTCTGCAATTGAGTTTAAATCCTTAGTATGGTTTTCAAGGCCTCCATACTTTACTTCCAAAAACCTAATCTTGACTTACACTGAACAAAAGGAAGATTTATTATTAATCTAAACATGACTTTGTCCCCTTCTCATCTTGTGCTGCTCTTGGAAAAGTTTCTATAATTCTCTCTGTTGAGACTGTACTTTCTTGCAGTCCTAATTCAAAAGTCTCCATCAAAGTCTTTTTGACCACTGCCTATCACCCAATTTCGGAATGTGGTCTGCCCCCTTTTTAAGTTACTTTACTGCATGCCCTCTCTTATGGATTGCATTATCTTCTACCATGTATTATATATTTTTTGTCTTGTCCTTCCCTTTTTGATTCTAAACTTTATTGGGAGAATAGATGTTTTATCTCACTCTTCTTTCCACCACCTGCCTCAGTTTTGCACACAGTGGGTGAACAGAAAATATTTTAAACTTTGTGGAATCAGAATAACTTAAAAACTGTTTGCTGCTTTAAAGTTTTAAATTAAGTTCTCCCAATAACCTATAGTATCTGCTATTTTATCTTAAACAATCGTGAGAGTATCTATAATCAAATGATTGAATTTAAATGGGCAACCTGCCACATATAAAAGGTATTCCTCTCTGCATTATTCCAGAAAATGAAACTGCAGAGAAATTTGTCATGACTCATAATGCTGGAGAAAACAGTGAAACAACAACAAAAAGTCTGTCCAAGGTAAGTATACAACAATTACATATTTCTTTCTTTCATTTTTTACCCCAGTCATCTAAAAACACTTAAGATAAAGGGAACTTTAAAATGCCAGTGCTAAAGCTGCCTCTTTATTTTCCATATTTCTCTGTATTTTAGGACACTGTTAGACTATGCTGCTATTGTTTTGTCTTGTAGTATTGAGTTGAGATCTTTAGTAACATGGAGTTGATGTTTTTGACAAATTTTCCATATGTGTAAACTTTGGGTTATTATTCAAAATGAGCCATGTTTTTTACTGGTTTAACTAGAAGAGAGTTAAAAAGAAAGGAAAAAAATCAATGTTTTAATGTAGTTTTTTCTTTTGAGATTGAAATGAAAGATTGGTGTGGGGTGACTATAGAGAGAAAAGAAAGAAAGGGAAGATGATATTGACAGCTAACATCCCCTGATATCACATTATATCCTTACAAATACCTGATGAGATAGAACTGTTATCAATCCATACATGACTTGCCCAAGTCCATACAATTTACAAGTGGTAAAGTTGTGATTCAACTAAGCAAGATTTAAGGAAGAGGCAGCTTCCTTTCAGAAGAGTAGTGAACAAGAGCTTGCCAATAGGAATTACCTTTCAAGTCTTTTAGTTTGTCAGTGCTTGCAGCCTGCTGAGTCCTCTACCAAGTTAGAAAACTTTAAAAAAGAGAGAAAAAAAAAAGAAAAAGAAAAAGTATGAACTCAACACTAAAATAAACTCCCCAAACTTTGCATTTTTGTCTATTTGTGCGTGAATTATAGAGTCTATCATTCATTAACGAACTCTGAAATAGGAATCTGAAGACATAATTTTAGTTTTCACTCTGTCAGTTTCTACCTACATATTTGCATGAATTTGAGCAAGGCATTTTGCCTTTGTCAGCTTATGTTTTCCAGTTTGTAAAAATGGAAATGATATCTACCTTACCTGGTTTACCTAATTACTTTAAGGATGAATGATGTTATGTATGCACAGTTTTTGTAACCTACAAAAAGCAATTCATGTATGAGTATAAATTATTACAATTATATATTTTAGACGGTGATTTTAGGTAATAAAACTGAAAATAGAATGCATTTAAATTCCATAAAAATAGTAAAAAGGCTAGGAATTACACTTCTGAATGTTAACTGTTGCTACAGCAATCAAACAACTGCTCTGGAACATTATCAACATTGTGATGATACTACAGACACCAGAGCCATTTAATGCCCAAGCTTGTCCTGGCATAACATTCAAAGAAATATCAATTGAGCATCAAAAAATAATTGAAAACAATTTCATACTTGTGTTGCTTTCTCTAAAAGGTCATAGCGGTCACATTCATAGCGTATAACTAAACTTCTTGAATTTATCTTTCTCATCCCTCCTCATTGTCCCTCCCCAATATCTCTCAAGTCTTTCATCAAAAGATAAAGATTCTTGCTTTCTCTACTTCAAGTTTCTGCAAATTGTCTCAATCTTTGTCCACAAATATTCTTTATCTTCCTCTACCCTTCTATTTTTCCATTTCTTATATCAATTCTTGCTTTTTCTTTGGTAAAAGTTGTGGCTCTTTTGCCAGGTGAATGCCAACAGCCTCCTATTTTTCTCTTACTTCAAACTTTTATTATAACCTAGTAGCCAACACATGTTCCTTCTTAGTGAGTGGAAAAGCCTTGGCAGCAAAAGCCTATGGATACTAACAGATTAACATCTTTCTCTTCAACACAGCTACTATGTGCAAAGCACTGCCTAGATATTGTGGGAGATTGAAAATAAAACAAAAAACACTAAATAAAGAGAGCAATCAATTGTAAGATTTGGTCCATTCTTAAGGCATATCTTCTAAGTAAACTCTAAAACCACTCAGAAACTATTGCTCACTAGAGCAGTCAAATGAATGTGGTCCTGCCGTGTTTCTTCATCAATTATTTATGCTTTCTACTATGATTTCATTTCACCTAAGGACTTAAAGGCTAAAAAAAAAGTGCTATATTTGATTGTTGCACAGGAATTGATATGAAAAATTGAAATAGAAAGACATTGAATGTGTATTGCTTTGGCCATGAATAAACTTAGTGAGAAGAAAGACAGCAACGTGAGAGAAGCCATAAGACACATGATGTGCAATGGCACTTGGAAATTAGATGCTGAGCATGAGCAGAATGCATCAAAACTAATTCCAGGTAGCAGCACCAAACAAACGTGAAAGCTGTGCGTGGAATTAAGTTTGGAGGCAAAGATAATGATGGTTTTGTTGTTAGATATGGGTTTATTTTTACACCAGGTACATCTCCATGGTCGCCTATTGGAGCTCTGGAAAGATAAGATGTCCAGCAAGGGAGATCTGCAAGCCACTCACTTATCAATGACAACAATAAGAGAATGGATAAAAGTAGAAAAAAACAAGATGTATGAGATTATGGTGCATAATTTTCTATAGGTTTTTGGTAATGAGATTATAACCCCCTTGCATAGTGCTTTTTATTAATGTTCATTGACAGTAAAAGTGAATGTCCTCATTTCTCTAAACTCCTAGTTCTTCATAGAAGATACTTTTTACATTTTAAATTATTTCAGAGTAAATATTGAAGCATTTAGAAGTTTTTCTGAATATAAGAATTGCTATTTTATTTATATCTCCAAATAATTTTACAACAGATAAAAATCACTAAACTCAAGTTTCTGATACCTTGGGGAATTAATTTAGAACTGAGGAGAGAAACTGAAATCATTTTGACCATGAGGTTTGTTTGCTTGTTTGATTAATTTTTTACCTTCTGGAAGTAAAGAAACTGCAAAGCCAGTTTTCCAATGGCTGTATTATTAAAAGTAGCATACTAGCACTCATTCTGGAGTCACAGACAGACTGGAGATGTCAGTGTTTTTTCTCAGTTTGGTGTTGAGCTGGGAGTGGGATACATGGAGGAGCCTAAGAGGGGGAGAGATGGCAGGACAAATGAAGCAGTAGGCCCCCCGGGGAAGGGCGATGTCAAGTCACGATCCAGGTGAACAACCAGAATCAGGATCCTGGGTGTATCTGAGTCTCAAAACGTGCAGATGGTCAGTATTAATTTCTGGTAAAATTTATACTGAAATCTGAAGGAAGTAGTTAGTCAATTAAAGAGTGAGGGGAAAAGCATTCCATGTGGAAAATTCAGCACAGATAATAGGTTAATGTAGGAATAACAATCTTATGTATAAACTGCCTTGGGCATCACCATAGTCATTTTGATTTTATTTTAGGTATAATGAGAAAACATTGGAGGGTTTTAATTTGGAAATTGTTACAATATGATAAAGATTTTTAAAAATATTTTCTGGCTGCTACATAGAAAATGAATTGGAGTGGCTCTAGGAGGAGGTGTTAGAAAGGTGTTTTGCAGTAAAGTGATGAGAGATGGTGGCAGGTTAGTTTGAGATTGCACCGGTAGAGATGAGAGAAACGAATGTTCTGTAAGCTCAATGATGTCCCGCAAAGTTCATATGTTGAAGTCCTAACTCTCATTTCCTCAGAATGTAGCTATATTTGGGATTGGGTTTTTAAAGAGGTAATTAGGGTATAATGAGGATTATGGGTGGGCCATAATCCAGTGTGATTGCTGTCCTTATAAAAAGGGATTAGGACACAGGCACAGAGAAAAGATCACATTAAGAAAAAGGGAAAAAAAGGTGGCTGTCTACAAGCCAAGGAGGGAGACCTCAGAATGAAACTAACCCTGCCGACACCTTTATCTTAGACTTTTAGGCTCCAGAACTGTGAGGATAAATTTCTGTTGTTTAAACCACCCAGACTGTGGTTCTTTATTATGGAAGCCCTAGAAAATTAATACAGGGTGGATTCAAGAGGTATTTGAAATATACGATTGCTAGGTTTTGGACTGAATTAGATATTAAAGAGGAGATTTGGATTGAATTACGTATTAAGGGAGATATGCTAGGCATAAGTTTCCTAGTTTGAGCAACTACCTAAATGCTATTGTAATTATTATACCCTTAAACTGAGACTTACATAGGTTACATAATTTGTTAAATTCCGTCAGCTAGGAAAAAGTGGAACTGGGCCTTGAATTCAGATTTGTTTGACTCCAAAGCTACAGTCTTAACCTCTATGTTGCTATACTCCTCACATTTAAGAAATATTGTATTTACAGCTATAAAATTTTTTAAATGAAAACAAACCGTGGAAATGATTAACTTCACCCCTTCAGTTTATAGTTAGAAAACTGAGGCCAGAGAGAAGTGATAGACCTTTCCATTTAAAAAGAATAAGTTGAGTTTATCTTCGTATGATAAGAGGAATTGAAAAAAAAATTCGACTATGTATAGTAGCAGAACTAATTTTCTCTGCTGATTAAGGTGGTCCCTTATAAAAAAAATCATTATCATAAATGAAATCATTAGCATTTCAAATAATTGGTTTAGCTAAACATCTATCCATCTGGTGATTTTTGTTTAATGAAACACTACAAAGCATTAAAATGTACATGATTGGAACTAGCTGAATTTAACTTTAATCCTTGACTTACTGGAAAGAATTTCATTGTAGAATAGTGGTCCCCATGCTCATTCCTTTTTCTTCATTATATAATCTCACTCCATTTTCCCCCAAACATCTTTTTTGCTTTTAGGATGTTCATTATCTTTCCATATACCCATAGCACATATATACACACTATCAAACAAACATCCCAAGCAGTACATCTTGGAAATGACCACCGGTATCAAAGTTCTGTTTGGAATTCTGTTCACTAAGGTGAGGATCAGAAGCAAATTGCAAATCCTGGGGGGAGAAAGGGGGCTGCACTGAGAGGAACCAGAAAAAATGACTACTTCCCACCATTTCCCTTCCCACCTCCTCCACCACAAAAAATACCAGATGTCACTCCTAAAATGTCAGCCTTCAAGCCCAATTATGAGGCACCATGATAGGATGTGAGACAGAGCTTGTTGAGACAGTGGGAACCACCATTCTTATGCTATTTCCATTGGAAATCTCACTGGGTTGTTAGTCTGGAGATAAGAATTTTAGGAATGAACAAAACTAATCTGTGATCTGGCTTTAGACAGCTCAAAAGTATCTCTAATCCTCAGTTCTCTTATCTATAAAATGAAAGATATTATTTCCAAAGGATATAGCACAGGATATTGGGAAAACTCAGCCTTTAGCATTAAACAGATTTGGTTCAAATCCCAGCTCTGCTAGTGTTACCTACTTAAGCTTCTCTTGAACTTATTTTAATATCTGTAAAATTAGCTTTACATTGTTTATATAATCCTTTGGGGAAGGATTAAAGGGGATAACACATGTAAAGCACTGGCTACTTGGTAGAGTCTCAATAAATATTCATTTTATAAAAGTCCCCCCAAGTTCTATGACCTTAAATCATATTTGAATGAAAAATCAGGATATGAACAGGATATAAAAGAGAAAGGCAGTCTCACCTCTTTTGCTTTAGTAGAGGCAGTGAGGGTAGTAGTGGTACAGTTCCATAGTTAATTAGTTGAGAAAACATTCATTGATGGCTGGACATTCTACTTGGCATTAGGATACCAAGATGTCCATCATATATTTGATGTTCTCAAGTAATTTACAATCCACTCAGGGAGATGAACACATAACAAACATTACAAAACACTGTGCTTAGGTCAAAGAGAAAGCTCAATACAGGATATTACAGGCACATTAAGAAGGCAGGTAGCCCAACCTGAGGTGGATTCCAAGCTCCCAAGTCTCTGGTCTCTTATTACCATTATCAGATACAGCAACTTTCTCTCTTGGAAGCCATTAAGCGTTGAGTGCCTTGTTGGACCACCAAAGCTTCATGCTTGAACAAATAAGGAACCCAGAAAACATCCCTGTTTGTAAAGGATATTCTTGAGATGCTCTGATACTTAGCTCTGTTTTGGGAACCCTAATGTACACAATTTCATTATTCGTAATTGTCAAAGATTTTATTTTCATCTTTTAAGAGGTCTGTCTAGAGACCATATTACAATATGATTTTACAAATTCGCTTATCAGATATAGGGCTCCATTAAACCTGGTGAAAAAATGGCTTCAATAATCATCACACTAAAATGCAAAGGGATTTTACGCTGACTGCAAGAAAGGGAGAGAATTTTGAAAGGCTTTGACCTCCACATGATATTAAAGATAGTTACTGTTATATAGAGATGTGGCACTGAGAGTCATTTAAACAGCGGGAGAGCCATGGTTTCTTCTCTGGAGGTCCTGACATTTTAAAATTTCTCTGTCTATTCTGAAGCAATACACCTCTGAGGTGATAGCTTTCTTCTTTTCCTCAATCTTCCCCATTCTGGAAAGGGAGGTATCAATAAGAAAAAAGTCATCTTCCTGGTATGTGCTTCAGGATATAGGGATTGCATTGTATTTTCAGAAAAAAAAAGAAAATATTTGGGTTGATTAATTAGGCAAATCAATACCATGAGATACTCGGGGTTGTTAAACTGGAAACTTGGAAGTTTTACGATGTGTCTTGGTAAACAAATTAATGAAGCATTTGAGCGGATGCATTCATGTAGAAAAACCCTGTCATAAAATATTCTGGGGATATTTTTATTTAAAGTGACATAAAATTCCTAAGGAGATGAAACTCTCATAACAGAAAATCTGTGAACATGTATAACAGGAATATATTAAAGTTTTCTTGTTGTAATACTTTCCAATCCAGGTTTTAAAAAGACTGTCATCTGTGTGTGTGTGTGGAGAGAGGGAGATAGTGGGAGACCTGGGAAGTCAGAAATCCATTAGTTCTTGGTCATTGTGTGCTAGCCACAGGAGCTCCACAGTACAGAGAAGTCAACTGGAGATACCCACCACCAGAGGTGTTTAATTTCTGGTGGATTGATTTTCATTGTGAAGTGATAAGAGATACAATCTGAAGCTTTCAGCATCTAGTGTCTGTTGCTCTGCAAGAGACTCAACAGAGTACCCATCCCAGTCCAGATTAAGCCAGGTCTGTGGGACCGTAAGTGCTAAGTGCAGCACAGAGCCTGGATGGGCCTCACTGTTATTGCAGGTTAAGACCCTACAGCATACATTAACAACAGACACAATGATTTGTCTCTCAGAACTATTACCTTGTACTTCCTCTACCTTGAGGTCAATAATGTTCACTGCAGAAATGAATGGAAAACAAGTCCTTTTTTTTCTAAAGTGTGTGGTAAAGAATTTTAATAGGTCTTACCAAGAAATCATAATTATAAAAATTTAGGAAATTCTATAGCAAACAAAGACAAGCAAGTCTGTTTATTGCTTTGGGATTTTCCGAACTTTTACCATGAATCACTAGACTATAAGATGGCCAGGGACAGAATATATAGTGTTTTCATATTTAGTTGACTACAGAATAAGCAGCAAAGTTAGGTGGAAAATTGATTGGTTTTATAGAGTATAGTAACTCATTTTCTATTTCCCTTAAAACAAAAAGTGCTTTCTTTCTTTCTCCTGGTAAGAAGTTTAAGTGGATCTGACTAAGGGCGGTTTAGATTTTTGGTGCAAGGATGTTTTAAAATCCTTAGAGCCTTGGGAACTATTTCTTTTGGACGCTCCATTCCAAATCTTATCAAAACTTTAAAATGTAACCAACAGTCATAGCAAATAAAATGTTTTTGCTCTAAAGTTATTTTAAAGGATTTTCAAAGGTGGCTTTTCAAAAGTAACAAGATAAAATTTTAAAACTTTGGTAGTGCAATGCAAAACTTGAAAAAGGAAAGGCCAATCATAAAGACTATTGGCCATGATTGGAAGTAAAAAAGGAAACGGACACTGGCAGTGTGCATTAAAATCCCATTTTAGGTTTCCACCATGACCAATGTTGCACAATTCCAAGGGACTTAATTTACAGACTGTCATGTAAATGGCACCTGTTATAATTGTGCTACATGGCAGCCCTGTCACAGCTTGGCCCAGGAACAAACCTGTCCTTTTTGGGAGGCAGTCATATCTATGGAAATGCAGCACTTCCACCTGTCAAAATAGGAGGCCATTAAGCACTGGAATCAAAGAACCAGCAGCCTCTGCTCTGATTCCAGCATCTCTAAGCATGCTTCTGATTATAAATTGATTTCTTATGCAGCTTCCTACAGAGAAAGAATATGATGGTCAAAGAAATGAATATCTGGTCCATGTGACAATTATTTTTCTCTTTGTAAATGAAATCAACACTCTGGTATTACCAATTGTAAGCTTTATGGTAGCGAATAAACATCTTCTGGTATGACCTAATCTAAGAGACAGACGAAATCAAATTTTGAGTTTAAAAACCTGAAGATCAGACCCTGGCCTGGTACAATTTTGAAAATATAGTACAATTTTGTGAAACTTCTTAAGGGCAGCCAGTAACCCTCATTGGCATTGCAGTGGCTCAAACACCTTTACATTTGAACTTAAAATAGGGTAAGATTCTAGGTAATAAGTTACAGACTATTTTCAAGTGGAGTCTGAGAAATAAAGACAATTGATAAAGAAAACTAATACCAATTACATATGTAAAAATGCTTATAATTACATCATTTCATTTAGATCTCAAGACTTTGTGAGGTAAGTTAATATTATCTTTAATTTAATGAAGAAAGAAAGAATGTGCTATAGGATTTCTGATCTAAGGCCACATAGCAACTGGGAGGAGCTAGAATTGGATGGTAGGGTCGCTGGTTTTGCACTGCATTTTTACTATGACATTATATAGGTAAAGTGACTGGATGAAACTGTTCAATATGTCTGAGTGGAGAATGGAGAAATAATCTAAAAAGAGAGAGAACTAAAGAATATTCACAAAGCTAGGGCTGGCTGGAGAGGATACTGAAATAATTAGTGAGGAGTGTAGGCTATACTAATGAAAGGCAATAATGGACACTGAAATAAAAATAATGTCCACCTCTATCAACAAGTCAAGAAGTGTGCAGTGACTAATTCATTTAATGTATATTGGTTACAACTTGAGTTGGATTGTTTGTATATTCAGACACACCTGTGGGCATATCTACTCCATTATACGTAATCTTTTACTTGGAAATCACTGGAGACATACTCATATAAAGCAACAGAATGAGATTTGTAGATAAATGGACTTGGAAAGTATGCAGTTATGCACATCAAAAGGAATTGTCTAAATTACAAATAATTTTTAGTAGGTGGTTCAGAATATACAAATAAAAAGTAATCAGAAAATTTCATACATTACTGCAATGGATACCTAGTCAGGCATGCACCAAGTGTAAAGGAAATGTGCTTTATTTCCAGTGTCAGAGGATCAGATATAAAGGACTCTACACCAGCTGGGTCTGTACTGCCATACAATGATCAGAAACTTGGCAAGAGTGTGTTCACACTGATCACAATGTGGTTGCTTTTGACTAGAAACACCACTGTGGTAGTTTTAATTAGAGACATGTCAAGTTGTTCAGTGTTAACAGCGGTGTAGATGAACCAGCATTGGTTAGTTTCAAAAACTCTCTGGATGTTTACTCCATGTATGGGAGTCTCTTGGCAACATTTTGTGAGCTGAAAATAATTCATATTATGTCTGCTGGTCATTAAGTCATGTCCCATTGTGTTAATGCCATGACTCAATGGGAAAACAGATGTGGCAATTAAAAACTAAAAGTGATACCCATTTATTTTTGGCTAGAGAATTACTACACGCAGCAGAATTTTTTTTCCTTAGCCATAGAGATGGCAAGTACAGAGTAACTATTATTTTCCTGCTGTTTATGAATAGTTTATGAATCTTGACCAACATCCACCTGCCTGCATATTTCTATTTTTGAACCATTTCAAAATATGCTTATATTCATTTATTGAAATTTCTCTAAACTCCTGAAAAAAATGCAATATGAGTGTTGCTATTTTTTGTGTTTTTTGTTTTGTTTTGTTTTGTTTTCTTTTAGCAAATTTGGCTAGAAAGCAAAGAACGGTTAAGTAACTAAAATAAAAGAGCAGTTTTGAACAAGCCTTGTACTCAAACTGAAACTTACAAACCTAGAGATAATGAGTAAAGAATGGCATTTCCCAAGTCTATCTCTCACCTATTGCAAAAACAAACTGGTCATGCCCTTGTTTGAAAGTAATTGATTGAATTAACCATTGATCTATAAAATAACACTTTGAAGAAGACCAAAAATATCATATTAACTGGACTTCAGCCAGACCTAGTTTTAAAGATTTCTACAAGTTAATTTGTGTGTGTGTGTGTGTGTGTGTGTGTGTGTGTGTGTGTGTGTGTGTGTGTTGTTTGTTTTTGGGTGGCAGGCCAGTACAGGGTTTGAACCCAGGATCTTTTTTATCAGCATCATGCTCTAATCAATGGAGCTAACGAGCCAGCCCAAGTTAAGTATTTTTAAGTATCTGCTTTTTGCAAAGATTTGTGGAGACTTTCCAGAAAATTAAAGAATAAAATACAGCTTCTACTGTCATGCTTATAATCCACTAAGAGGGATAACACTACAATATAAGTAACTGTACAAAACAGTGGGTGTTAAGTGTCATGTGAAAGGTAGATTAAATTGCTGTTTGAGAGCATGGCAATAAATCTGTGAGTAAATACAATCCTTATAAAAATCCTAGCTGCCTTCTTTGAATAAATAGGCAAGCTGATTCTAGAATTCACATGAAAATTCAAGGGGCTTAGAAAAAAATTCAAAAGCCTTAGCCAAAATAGTCTTGAAAAAGAAGAAAAAATATTGAAGAACTTACACTTTTTGCTTTCAACACTTACTATAAATCTAAAATAATCAGACAGCATGTTATTGTCATGAGACAAGACATATGCATCAATAAAATAAAATTGAGAGTCCAGAAAAATGCCAGTATGTTTATGGTCAATTCATTTTGATAGGGGTACCAATATAACTTAATGGAGAAAGAAAAATCAATTCAAAAAATTATATTGGGGACAACTAGAGAACCATGTGCAAAAAAAAAAAAGTTGGAATTATACTTTACATTTTACAAAATATTGATTTGAATTGGATCGAAGACCTAAATGTAGAAGCTAAAACTATTAAACTCTTAGAAAAAAATATAGGCATAAATCTTTATGAGCTTGGCCAATGGTTTCTAGGACATGACACTAAAAGAAAAAGCAACAGAAGAAAAAAATTAGATAAATAGGACATCAATATTAAAGGATACCATCAAGAAAGCAAAAAGGCAATCCACAGAATGAGAAAAAAATTTTGCCAATCATATCTCTGACAGGAAACTTGTATCTAGATTATTTAAAGAACTCTTACAAGTCAACAATGAAAAGAAAGATAACTGAAATAAAAATTGGGCAAAGGATCTGAATAGACATTTCTCTGAAGTATATATACCAGTGTTTAATAAACACATAAAAAGAGGCTCAATATCATTAGCATCAGAGAAATACAAATCAAAATCACAATGAGAATCACTTCACACCCACTATGATGGTTACAATCGAAAAGACAAATATCACAAGTGTTGGTGAGGATATGGTGAAGTTGGAAGACTTATCCACTACTGGTGAGAATGGAAAATGGTATGGCCACTTCGAAACAGTCTGGCAGTTCCTCAAAAGATTAAACATAGGATAATTGCCATATGACTCAGCAATTCTACTTCATGTATCTACCCAGGAGAGGTGAAAACATCACATGTTTTCACATGAAAAGTTGCACGTGAATATTTATAGCAACACTATCCATAATAGCTACAAGTTAAAAACAATCAACTGTATATCAATTGATGAAAAAAATGGATAAATAAAATGTGGTGTAGCATGGACATTACTGGGCAATAAAAATAATAAAGGGACTTCTTGCTTCTGGTTCCACATGTAAGGAACATAAAAGTTGCCACTTTGTCCTAACAACAAGTAAAAAGCTGAAAAAACTGAAAAACCGAAAACTCTTAGATCCACAAGAGAAGTGAGATGACAGGGCACACTTCTACCCCTGAAATTGGAGAGATAGACAGGCAGAAACAGAGAACCGTAACTTACTGGAGCAGAAATTCATGAGCAGAAAGCTCCATCAGAACCAGTGCTAGGGCAGAAAAACTTGAATTATAATTGACAAATTGGTGTAGGATCAATGCAGACAAGTCTGACAGTTAAAAACTCTAGGGGGACCCAGTCGTAGAGGAGGCCCATGCTTTTGTGAGTTTTATCTTGAGGAACTCATAGTAAATATTGTAGAAAAATCTCCTCATGTTTCTGGCACTGAGAAGGCAAAAGAAGCCATTTTGAAATATGCCAAAGCATTCTGTTCTTAACTTGGTCAGCTCTCAGAAGAAACTCTTATACAGGAACCCAACCTGCTGTGGATTTATCATAGCCTAACTCACCTGGGGAAAGGGAAATACCAAACTCCAGCCACTATTAGCTTACACATGGGAGAAGGAAAATACCCAACTTTAACTCCCTCCAGCCATCCATATGGGAAAATGGGAATACCCAAGTCAAGTCCTCTCTAGCCAACCTATCTCACCTAAGAATGGGAGGTACTGAGAAACACGTGTGAAGTTCACAGTTCACTAGTAAAGGCTTACCAAAAGACTGAGACCTAATTATAAGACTATAGAATACTTTTCCCTTCTCCTGCACCTTACTACCATATTACTAAAGGCCTATTTACAGCTGTTCCTTTTACCTTGTACATCATGTCCAACTATCAAGAAGAAATTACAAGGCATACCAAAAGGCAAAAATGCAGTTTGAAGCGACAAAGCAAGCATAAGAACCAGATATAGCAGGGATGCTGGAACTGTCAGACCAGGAATTTAAAACAACTATGATTGATATGCTAAGGACTCTAATGGACAGATGGTATGAAAGAACAGATAGACAATGTAAGTAGAGAGATGGAAATCTTAAGAAAAAAGCATTGTGTAATGTCGAATATAACAATTATCCTGAATTGAACATCACATACTGCATACAGGCAGTGACATTCAATGCTGTACTCCATAGATATGTACAGTCAATTACATTTCAATAAAAAATAATAATAAAAAAGCAATGCTGGAGATGAAAAACAGTGTAAGAATAATGAAGAATGCCAGTCATGGGCTTGTTAGTGGACCACAAATAGCTGAGAAAGGAATCTATGAGACTGAGAGTATATCAACAGAAACTTCTAAAACTAAAAAGTAAAGAGAACAAGGATATCCATAACTGAAAGACAAATACACAAGGTGTAACATATGAGTAATGCAAATATCAGAAGGAGGAAAAAGGAACAGAAAAAACACTCAAAATAATAATGACTGAGAATTTCCCCAAATTAATGTATGACTACAGAGCCAACAGGCTCAGAGAACACCAAGCAGGATAAATGTCAAAAACCAAACCCAAACAAAGCAAGACACTACATGTGGGCATATCATATTCAAACTACAGAAAACCAAAGAAAAAGAAAAAAAATGCTGAAAGAAGCCAAAGGGAAAAAATTTTACCTACAGAACAGCAGAAATAAAAATTGTAAGGCAAGAAGAGAATGGAGTGAAATATTTAGTGTTGAGAGAAAAAGTAAAGGAGAAATAAAGATTTTCTCAGGCAATCAAAAATGAATGAATTTATTGCCAGTAGATCTTTCTTGCCTTGGAGACAAGGAAACTAATATAGGTCAGAAATGCAAACTACATAAAGAAAGAAAAAGCATCAAAGAAAGAATATGTGAAGGTAAACTTATTTTTCTTATTCTTAATTGATCAAAGCAGGTAACAGTTTTGCTCAAAATTTTAGCAACAATGTATTCAACTATGTAAGCTTATGTATACATCTTATGTGTATATGTATATGTGCATGTATGATTCTGTATTAGTGAAATAAATGACAGCAATGATACAAGTGATAGAAGGCAGGAATTAGAATTATTTTGTTATTGTAAGACACAACATTCATGATGTTGGACAGTGTTATTTGCAAGTATGCTAAGATGAGCTGTAAATGTGTATTACAAACTCTAGGGAAACCACTAAAACTGGTGAAACAAAAGAGAGAAAGTGGAACCACATGAAGTGCTCAATTAAAACCACAAAGGCCAGAAGAGTCAAAGACAATAACAGGAACAAATACAAGGGCAACAAATAGAACACAGTAACAAATATGGTAAATATTAATCCAACTTTATCAATATATATATATCCACAATATCATTTTAAACATCAATCATCTAAATGAACCAAATAAAAGGTAAAGATTGTTAAAATGGATCAAAAAACAAGACTCAACAATATGTTGTCTAGGAGAAACCCACTTTAAATATAAAAACATATATACACTCAAGTAAATGGATAGAGAAAGATATGCAATGCTAACATTAATCAAAAGAAAAGAGGAGTACTATATTAATTTCAGACAGAGCAGAATTTAAAGTAAGAAAAGTTACCAGAGTTAAAGAAGTGCATTACATATAGGAAAAGAGATCAGTTCTCCAAGAAGACATTAACAATCCTTGATACATATGTGACTAACAAGAGAACATCAAAATATATGAGGTAAAAACTAATTGAACCACAGGGAGAAATAGATAAATATAGTTGGAGACTTCAACACTACTCTGTCAGAAATGGACAGATTCAACAGACAGAAAATCAATCCGGGCATAATTAAATTCAACAACACCATCAATTAACTGGATATAATTGACATCTATAGACTACTTCATCATTTCATCCAATAACAGCAGGTTATACATTTTTCTCAAGCTCACATGGAACATTTACCAAGATAGTACATATTCTGGGCTATAAAACACACCTTAACAAATTTAAAAGAATAGAAATCATACAACATCTGCTCTAAGACCATATGGATTTATGCTAACAACCAATAACAAAGAGGTAACTGGAAAATCCCAAAATATGGGGAGATCAAAAAAAAAAAAATACTTCTAATTAACACATGGGTCAAAGAAAAATAAAAAAAAAATATTTTGAACTAAATGAAAATGACAGTACAACTTATCAAATTTTGTGGAATATAGCAAAAATAGTGCTTAGAGGGAAATTTATAGCATTGAATGTATATATTAGAAGGAGGAAAGATATCAAACCAATAATGTAAGTTTCCACCTTAGGAAACCAGAAAAAGAAAAGTGACTGAAAACAAAGTAAGCAGAAGAAAAGAAATAAAAATTAGAACAGAAATCAATTAAATTGAAAACAGGAAATCAACAGAGAAAATAAGTGAAATAAAAATCTCATTCTTCAAATAGATAGATTTCCCACTAAGATCAGGAATAAGGCAGGAGTATTCCCTCTCACCTCTGTTTTTTGCCAGTGTATTTGGAAATCATACCTAATGCAATAAGACCAGAAAATGAAATAAAATGTATACCGGTTGAAAAGGAAGAAGTAAAAATGCATTTATTATTATTATTTACTTTTATTGACTGTTTATATGAATGTGATTATGCTACCTAGAATGAATATGACATAGTTAAAAACCAATCTTCAAACAACAATGTGTTAACATTTTAAACCTGAGCCCATGGCTGCTTACAGAGAGGTTAGGGATATGTGTCAGAGTGCACAAAGGAAATAAATGTGAGGAAACTGATTTCTAAATTTTTTTTTATTGAAACAATTGATTTATGTATCCATGGAGTAGAGCATTGAATATCAATACCTGTGTGCAATATCTGATGCTCAAATCAAGATAAATACCATATTTGTCATTACACAATGTAATCATTGAAAAATGCCTTTGTTTTAAGATGACTTGAGTGTCTGTGCAGAAAATCTAAAAAAAAAAAAAAAAGAAAAAGATCGAAGTCTGAGAGCCAGGGGAGCCAATAATGTAACAGGTAACAGTTTGGCAGTTTCTCACAAAACTAAACATGTTCTACCATATCATCCAGCAACCATGTTCCTTGATATTTATCTAAAGAAGTTGAAAACTTACATCCATACAAAAACCTGCACACAATGTTTATGGTAACTTTATCTGTAATTGCCCAAACTTGGAAACAACTAAGATGTCCTTTTGTAGGTTAATGGATAAATAAACAAATGATGATACATCCAGACAATGGAATATTATTCAGAGCCGTAATGAAATGATCTATCAAGCCATGAAAAACTTGGAGGAAATTTAGGTGTGCATTACTAAGTTAAAGAAGCCAATCTGAAAAGGCTACATACTGTGTAATTCCAACCATGCAACATTCTGGAAAAGGCAAAATTATGAAGACAGTAAAAATATCAGTGATTGACAGGGGTTGGGGGGAAGAAAGGGATGAACAGGTAGAGAACAGAATTTTGGGGGCAGTAGAAATACTCTGTATGACACTATAATGGCAGATACATGGCATTATACATTTGTCCAGACCCATAGAATGTATAACACCAAGGGTGAACCCTAACATAAATTATGGACTTTAGGTGATTATGGTGTGTCAAATGCAGGTTCATCAATTCTAACACCTTTTCCACTGCAGTAGGGGATACTGATAATAGGGGTGGCTGTGCATGTGTGGGAGCAGAAAGTTTCGGGAAACCTCTGTACCTTCCTTTCAGTTTTTCTGTGAACCTAAAAACGCTCTTAAAAATTAAAGTTTTTACAAAATATGTATACTGTTAATTTTTTTCTCAGTCTCCATCCAAGGGACCTATGGCTTTTTACCTGGGTGACTGCACTGAAGAAAGGAAAATAATCAGACTTTTCAAGAATTACTATACAGTTACTCTGAACTGATACACTAGAGGTGATACAAAATGGTACTGTGGTCTGCCAGTCAGAGTAGGAGTTTATTGAGACCAAGTAATTAGTAGAATTTTAGCTCTTGCAGTTCCATCATACAGTGGGCCCAGTGGATTTCTGAACCTATCCTGTGGTTGTTTCCCTACTTACAAAACACCATAAGACATTTTAGTAACAGTTAACTTTATATTACAGTAAGTTTCAGTATATCAAAGGAGAAGAATGAACATCACCCATTACTTTGCATGTTTTTGGTTATATTCAGGATAGTTATGTTAGGTGAAAATTGACTTTATTTGGAGATTAAGTATGACTTAAGAAGATGTACAGAGTGCCAAATTGATAAGGAGTGGACAGTAATGATCTTTTTTTGTGTGTCAACTGGACGAGGTTACAGTTTTCCATTATCCAGACATTAATGTGGGTGTTGCTGTGAAGATATTGTGCAGATGTGATGAAAGTCTTATCTTTAAGAAAGGCAGACTATCATAGGGGATTTGGGTGGATCTGATTAAATCAGTAGAAAGGTCTTCAGAACACATCTAAGGCTCCCTATAAGAAGAAAATTCCACCTGTTGACAGGAGCTTCAGCCCATCTCTGAGATCCAGCCTGCCCTATGGATTTCAGATTTGCCTAGCCAGCCTGCACAATCATGTGAATGAATTCCTTGCAATAAATATCTTAATATATACTTTCCACTGTTTCTGTTTTCCTGGTTGGACCCGTACTGATATAGATATTGGTACCAAAAGTAGTTGTAGAGAGTAGACTTTGGTAGGATGAATAATGACTCCCTCCTACCTTCAAGATGTCTGTGTCCTAATCTCTGTATTGATACGGAGGAAACTTATTTTTAAAAAGTATGTGTTGTGTGTGTATGTATATATGAGAAACTATTTTGTGCACCCCAATGGAAGCAATTTTAAAGCCTAAATAAAATGCATAATTTCTTACTAAAATACAGGTTACCAAAATTGAAAGCTTAAAAAAAGACCAACTCCCACAGATGAAGTAGAGAATATTACCAAGGGTCCAACCAACAGAAAAGCACAGGTCTAGATGGATTCAAGATAAACTTTAATCTTCACAGGCCAGGCATTTAAAATGCTGAATAAACTTTTCAAAGCATAGCAAAAAGAAAACTTTCCAATCATTTTTATGAAGCAAGAGCAATGTTGATAACCAAACCTAACAAAGGTAACACAAAAGCGAAAGAAAATTACAGAATGATAGCTTATGACTATTGAGGCAACAATTCTAAGAAATATATTGACTATTTTCCTTTCAATATCACATTAAGTAAACAATGTGCCACAACCAAGTGGAATTTATATCATGAGTCTAAGAATAGTTTAATACTGTATATCGCCATAATAATAAGACTAAGGAAAAAAATTATATGATCATTTCCATAGACAGTGAAAAAACATTTGACAAAATTGAATCTCCATTCCTCAGAAAATATCTCAGGAAAATAGAATAAATAGTTGCTTCTGCAACTTTTGGAGATATACATATATCTCCCCCAAATCCAGCATTTTACTTAAAGTGAAACATTGGAGGCCAGGATACCCAATCCATTGCTACTATTTAACATTCTACTGGAGAAATTAGCCAATGCAATTAGATAAAACAAATAAAAACATAGTAAAACTATATATGTGTGTGTGTGTGTATTATATATAAATATATACTATTAAGTGTACGTAATAAATAAAACTATACTTATACTTTACTATGCTTTTTTTGTTTTATCTGACTTCATTTATTAATATATTATGTTGGCATGTATTCATATATGTCACTGACATGATAGCTTATCTGGAAACTACTAGAGAATTAATGATAAAACAATATTATCATATACACAAATAATGACCACTTCAAAGATATAATGAAAGGGAAAATTTGTTTTACAATAGCATGAAAATAGGTAAAACAACAAAACTTTCAAAACTTATATGGAGAAACCTATAAAATATTTCTAAAAACACGAAAGTTGACTTGAACAAAGAAAAGATTCTGCTTGTTTGTAGACAGGACATCTCAGAATTATTGATAGGTTAGTTTTTCCTAAATTATTTATGAATGTAATGCTTTCCCAATCAAATACTAATTAGTTTTTATTCTGGGACTAGACAAGTTAATATTAATTTGATGTAGGAAAAATAATAGTGCATGAATACCTAAGAAAATATTAAAAAATAAAAGCTACAGTGAGATGACTTACCCCTACCATATGTTAAATATACTATAAAGATTCTGTAATTAAAACATTGTGGCACTGGTTCATGAATAGACAGATCAATGAAACAGAATAGAAAGTTCAGAAATAGACTCAGTATACAATATGCTATGATGTATATTATAAATATATAATTGAGGTGATATCTCACATTCCTGTGACAAAGATGAACTTTTAATAAATGATGTTAGGGCAACTGGATAACCATATTAAAAATAAAGATGAAATTGAGCAACACTTCACTGCATACATAAAAATAAACTTCCCTCAAAATAAAATATTAAAATCCTAAAAAGGAAAAAATTCTAATCAAGTACTAGGAAAAAAAAAATAGGTGAATTCCTTTATTAAATAAATATTGAAGACTTCCTAGCTTTCATTCTACATCTAGATGTGACATAAAAAAAAAAATCCAATGGCAAGTTTAAAAAGAAAACATTAGGAGAAAATAGTGAGAATACTTGTATTATCTTGTGGGTAAGAATGACTTTCTTAGCAAAACATTTTAGAACCACAGAGGAGAAATTTAAACTTACATAATAAAACATATCATAACAAAGTTATGGAAAACTAACAAACAAATCGACAGAAAATATTTGCAACATATTGAATAAACAATTAATATGCAGAATATGTAAAGAACTCATGCAAATCAAAATAATTTAAATTAAAATACAACAGAAAAATGGCCAAGGGTTGTGAAGAGGCCATAAACAGAAGAAATAAGAAACCTAAAAAAACATTCAATTTACTCATAATCATGGAAATAAAAGCAAAATGAGATATTTTAACCTCAAAAGATCAATAATATCCATATTGACAAAGTGTGGGAAAATATGCACATCCATGTTTTATTGGTGGGACTATGGAAGGCAAAAGCCTTTTGTAATAATTTCAGCAAAATTTAATACACATACATTTTTCCATTTGGAGTTCCATTCTTTGTTATCTAAAAGAAATTCGTATTCTTGTGCACAAAGATACCTGTACTTTAAAAATGTTTATTTCAGTATTTTTTTGCAACTACAAATAACTTGAGGTAATAAAAAGACTGAATAATAGAAAAATGGTTAAATTATAGACAGACATAGTATGAAATATGCAGCAACTATTTTACATATAAGGCATTAAATCTCTATCAGTGATATAAAAATGTCTCCTAGATATATTGTGAAAAGTGAAAAAAAGTCATAAAGCAATTAATGTAGTATGATACAATATATGTAATGAAACAAGGGCAATTATATGTAAATAAATACCTTCATACTCATGCAAATATATTTATAATAATTTTAAGGATGCACAACAAATGATTCACAGTGGCTACTTCGAAGAGGGGTAGTAACTTGGAATTGTGGGTTAGAAACTGAAGGAGAATGTTTACATTCAACTCTAGCTATATCTGTATTTTTAAGGTTTTAGAATGATAAGATATCATAAAAATTAAAAATCCTGTATTATAACAGAGATATTTTTCATACCTCAGAGTGTGTGAATTGTTTACATCAGACAGTTCATTCTCCTGCCAGGACAGAATCACAGCCAGTGACTTATTTTCTACTGTTTGATTCAATCAATTTGTAAATGTCACAATTATTATCTCTTGTCATTGTCCAAGTAGTAAGACTGAACTTTTTTGTGATGGGTTAGCTCAGTTAAAGTACAGTGCTAAAAACATTGGATTGATATTTGAATACCCAGATTTGTTTTTGCTCTGTTCCCAGAAAATAGACTGTTCTAGTTAAATTCTGCCATCCTTCAAATATGTCATCAATCTAGATTATATTACTATCATGTACCATTGGTCTCAGGAAAAATTACTTTAAGGCCATGGATGATTAATAGAATCTATTGCTTAATGGATTTAGATGAAATTAGAGAACAGGTGCAGGATATACACCTGGGTATACAAAGGTGAGCAAAAAGGATGTGGTTCTTGCCTTCATTGTTTATAGTTTAGAGTGCCAGAGACAAATAGTTATGTGAAGAATCACAGTATTGTGTGATTCATACAATGACATGAAAAACATAGTGTAATCTGGGAGTGTGAAAATCCAGGTATGGAAGAAGTGCCGGGAAAGTCACATTCAAGGTGAGACATGAAGAATAAGTGAGAGTTTGGTGAAGGGTTGGGTTATGCTCTATGCATCTCATAGAACAACCACTTCCTACCAAAAGTTGATAAAGACATAAACTTAGATTTTTTTTTAATGTTGCCCAGATATCCAACCAAATACACTACTGGCAAAATTACTATACTAAAAAAGTACTTTGGTGATAATTTTCATTACAAACTTTTAAAAAAGTCTTCTCATAGTGATACATAATTACTGAAATATGAAAAACCACCAGGAATTATAGTAATCCAAGAAAGACTTCTAGAAGGAAGAAAAGAGCCTTGAGTACTGTCTTCTCACTGATCATTTGTGCTTGCCTGAGGAACTCAAGGGCAGTGAGAGAGGGGATTGTCAAAGACAATGTCAGGGATTTTTTGTTGTTTTTTATTTTTCAGAGTTACTTCATGTCACTATCCTTTACTTCTAGAATGCTAAAATGTCTGTCCTGTTACCAAATATGTCATCCTATGGTCTTTCCACTGTGCTTTTGTGCATATAATTCCTATTTTCTGAAATGCCATTTTTATTTTTCTAATTGAAAAGTCCTACTGATTTTTTCAAGACTAAGATCTTATGTGAAGCTTTCACTCAAGGCAATACCATTCTCCTGCAGTGCTCTGCGGTGACTCCATTCCTGTTAGATGTTTACACACCATGTCTTCTGTTAGATCATGAGTTCTGTGACATCAGACCATGTCTTATTTACACTTCAATCCTCAGTGCCAGTATGGTGCCTGGCAAGTAGTCACTCTATAAAGAAGAGAAGTAATTATATTCAAGCTTATATTACTTAAGAATTGCTTTAACAACTTATATCTAGAGAAGCTATTAAACCATGCTCGGTAACATGCCACAGCCATTGGGACTTTTACAATCACCCAAGGCATTCTAGCTGAGAAATTGCCTTGCAGTCTATACAAAAAGAGTCCCAATAGCCTCCTAATATTAAAAATATCAGTGCCTGCTTTACAAGACATGTTTAGTGTAATACTTCAGGCCTCTGCCATGCCTTTGGCATTCTCAAAAATCCAGTTTCTAAAGTTGTATTAAATACATTCTTTGAATTCTTCTACCTACCTGATTCACAAGTTCACCTCTGAAGACAGCAAATATCCTTGCCAGGACTCTACACAGGTCTCTGAAAAGTTATTAAAACATTCATGTTTTATGGCTTTTTCTTTCTTTTCTAGGCACCCTGCCCCCCAAACAAATACAAAATATAAAGTTTCATGTCCCATTTTATCCTGTATTTTTCCAAGAGGGTAATAATGGCTATGAGTGGTTTGAAGGTACAAGGCAGTTGAGGGTTTCACCTTCAAGCACACCTTCAATAGTAGTGCTGGCCTCCCAACCAATACCGCTGGCCTACAGAAGTGTGCTGCCACTGTTGCAGTGTTCTTGGCCCTTGAGGTGTAAACTACAAACTGCATGCTTGAACTGTAAGCAACTGAATAGTTCTCTAGTCCATTAATTTTATAACCATAAATTTCCAACTAGTGCTTTTCTATTTAATAATTTAGTACTATAGAAATATATTGGAAATAATACAGAATGCCATGTAAGAGAACACTGTTTACCTATATAAAAATAAAGTTATGGATCTTTGATTTTTGACTGAGAATATGCATCACATAGCTGACATATATATTAAATGCTGAGGTAGATGATTCTTATATGTCTCATTGTATTCTAAGTGTTTTATAATTGATAGAGTTTGAGTATGTTGTCCCCTCAAAACTCATGTTGAAATATGAGTTTGGGTCACAGGGGGTGAATCCCTTATGAGTAGATTAATTCCCTCCCTGGGGGACAGGATAATATGTGAGTTCTCTCTCTATTAGTTCCTGAGAGAGCTGGTTGTTTAAAGAAGCCTGGCACCTCCCCCCTCCCATCCTCTTGCCATGCGATCATGTACCCACCAGTTGACTGCCACTTTCCACCATGAGTAGAAGCAGCCTGAGGCTTGTGCCAGATGCATCTGTCCCAGAATCGTAAGCCAAATAAACCTTTCTTCTTTATAAATTACCCAGTTTCAGGTATTCTATTGTAGCAACACAAAAATGGACTAATAAAATAATATAGACTATCTTTATGCATTATAAAAGTAGAATGATGTTGGGTCCGCCGCCAGCCAACCCAAACAGCCCTAGCCTCATTATCAGTCTCTCCCTTGGTGGGCGAGCGAATTGCCTGGATTCCTCTTTCCTTCTGGTCCCCCGTTGGGAGGAGACGGGGGAAGAGAGTCATGAAGAGAGGTGAGCGCAGCTGCCAGCCCCAACCAGCCCGTTAAAGGACACTCAGACACGGTGGGGGTTCTGTCAGCAGTTCCATTTATTATCACACAAGCACTTGCTGTTAAAGGCAAATGGGGAAGGGAGGCTTTTTACATCCTCCAATCAGCTTAAAGGTTATGAGAGCATGCATCCTGTCCCAATGCCTTGCTACTGCAATCATGCAGTGTTCACGAGTGCAGAAGCATGTATTTGGCCAATAAGGGCTAAGGCAAGTTTCCCGCAGACACTCCCACCCTACTTCCTCCCGGCACCATCTTAGGCTGCCACGTTAATATGCCCTTGTGGGCCCATAATGGCACCGCTTGTAATTTCACTTAAGGTGGCATTAGTTTTTAAGGCCCAACAGAATGATCTGAAAAGAATAAAGAAAAAAATCTCAGAAGATAGAATTTGGGACGGAGAAATATATATATATATACTTTATCAACATAAAAAAAGTACTAGTATCTATATGATCTTACATTTATGTTACTTTATTATATATTGGAAACTTTTAAAAACTATTTATATATATTAATTTAATCGGAACAACAAACCTGAGATGGCTACTATTATGGTTCCTCTTATACAGAAGAGGCAACTGATGCATGTGAAGATTAACTTGCCTAGAGCTGGGATTTGAAACCAGGAAATCTTGTTCTATAGCCTGAACTCTTAACCACAACTCTATATTGTTGCAATTGTAACTGAAATGATGAAAGTTCATAAAATCACTCAAGCAGCTTAAGCAGTGAGACCAGGACAGAACTTTGGGGAGCCATTACTAGAATGTAGCCGAAGAAGAGATAACCCACAAAATAATCAGCAACAACAAAAGAACTGTTATAGAAGCATGAAGCAAACTCGTTTGAAGACAAAAGGTTTTTTTTTTTAAGAAGAATCAACCTGACCTATGCTGCTGAAAGGTCATGAGAAATAGAGATGGAATTGCCCATTGAATATTTTTTGATCACAGAGTTTTTTGATGGAGGCGTTGAGAAGTCAGGAAGCTCTAGTTTTAGTATTAATCAGATTCTTATGGTATCTATCACAATCCTTAAAAGGATTTAGAAAAAATTCTAAATTGTGACAGAGTGGATAAAAAATTTGGATCAATGTAGAAAGTTAACACAGTTGAAATTGAAAACTAGAGGAAAGAACAGAGGGTTTTCTTTTATTACTAACTGATTTCATGAGTTAACAGGAAGTATTTTCTATACCATATAAGCAAAAATAATAGTAAACCAAGGAGCGGAGATTTTGTTAACAGTAATGCAGCAGACATCACTGAATTGCGTTCCTAGCTCACAGTCATAATCTTTGGAGGAATTCCTTTGATTTTCTTTGGAGAAATTCTTGAGAATTATGTTTTTTCAACTTAAAACAGCCCTCCTATGAAACTTAATTGACCAAATGCTGGGCTTTGACCATAATTAAAATTAATTGAATTTAGGATAACACAACTTTCCCAGACATTTTATATGTAAACTAAATAGCTACCAAAGGCTTATTATTTTTCATCCTTTTGCTTCTTTTACATGAAAAAGAGAGAAAGACATTTTACAGAGAGAAAAATAAAAAGAGAATGAAGCCAACTTATGGAAATGCAAAAATTAAAGCAATTTGAGAGATGGGCCTCATAGTGTTCTAGATTCAGGGTTAAATCCACTTTCGTGTCAATGTCCTTGGGCCATATGAGACATCCCTATGTCCTTAGATAATAAATTTCCTTTTTATAGCTGTGTTAGTTCAGATGAATGTCATTCCTTTTAATCAAGGAAGTCATTACTAATTCAGCAAAGAAGAATCTTTTAATTAAGAGTGAAAGAAAGTTCTGTAACGTACTATCAGTGTGAGAATAGAGTCATCTTTGTTCATTCTTCCTTCCAATCATCCTCTCTCCACTTAGGTCTTTCCGCTTCTCCCTTCTCCCAACTTACTTTAACCTCCTGCAGTACTGTAAGAACTTCAAAATAATCACAATGCTGATAATCACTCTTCACACCAACACATCCAGCAGGCAATAACCAGGTTGATTCTCTTAATTGTGATTCACATTATGGTATTTTCCTATTCCAACTGGACTCTAATTTCTGCACAGTAGGGCTTTCATTTACCTTTCCTTTGCACAAGCAAAACTGGATTATTTAATATTTTGAGAATATGCGTATGCCTTTTCTGATTTTGTTCTTTTGTATATGCCCTTTCCTGCACTAAAAAGCCTCTTCCTCAATTATTCCTACCAAATTTCAGCAAATTATTTATATCCCATTTAAAATGCCACCTTCTTCACAACTCTTTACTTGATCACTCCATAGGAAGTTAATTATATATTATAAATAATATGTAATTCATTACCATATTATAATATTACATGATATTTTTAGTTACATAAAGTATAAAGTTGATTTGAGTTTTGTCTTCTTTTTTAAAAATATAGATGTTTATACCTGTAAATTTTCCTGTAAGCACTGTTTTAGCTACATCCCATGTTTTGATGTTGTGATTTTGTTTTCATTCACTTCAAAATATTTTCTCATTTCCTTTGTTATTTCTTTTTTGACCCATTGTTTATTTAGGACTGTTTTGTTTAATATTTACATATTTGTGAATTTCTCAAATTTCTTCCTGTTGTTGATTTCTAATTTAATTCCATTGCGCAGAGAACATACTTTGTATGATTTCAATATTTTAAATTATAAAGGCTTGGTTTATGGACTAGCATATGGTCTATGCTGGGGAATGTTCCACGTGTACTTAAGAAAAATATTTATTGCTTTATTATTGAGTGGATTGTTCTATAGATATTTATTAAAAGTAGTTGATGTAAGTATTGTTGAAGTCTTCTGTTTTTTGTGGATTTTCTGCTAAGTTTCATGTCCGTTATGGAAGGTGGGATATTGAAGTTTCCAACTATTATTACTGAATTGTCTTATCCTCTCTTAAATTCTGTCCATTTTTGCTTTGTGTATGGGGCTCTGTCATTAGGTGCATATATGTTTACAGTTGTTATATCCTTGTGATGTATTGATACTTTTACCATTATAAAATATCCTTCTTTGTCTAGATTAACTTTTATCTTAAATTCTATTTTGTCTTAGGTTAGAACAGCCCATTCTCTTCCTTTTTTATTGTTCGCATGGTATATGTATATATGTATACATATATATATATTTTTTTCATCCTTTTATTTTCAACCTATTTGTATATTTAAAAATAAACCATGTCTCTTTCAGACAGAATATAGTTGCATAATGGGATTTTTAAAAAATGTATTCTGCTAATGTCTGGCTTTTTTTTAGTATGCTTTATCCATTTACATTAAATGTAATTACCAATAAGATAGGATTTCTGCCATTTTGCTATTTGTTTTCTATGTGTCTTATGTTATTTTCTTCTGTTCTTCTACCATTAACTTTTACCATATCATTTTACTTTTTTTGTTGTTGTTTCTTTTACTATATATTTGAGAGTATACACAATTAGCTTCTTAATTTAAACCACTTTAGTTAAGACTAATACTGACTCTATTTAAGTAGTATACAGAAACGTTGCTCCAAGTAGCTTCTTTTTCTTCACCCTCCTTTGTGAGATTACTGCCAGACAAATTATATCTTTATACAATATAAGCCCATCAATATAGTTTTATTATTATTGCTTTGTACAGTTGTCTTTTAACTCCAGCAGGAGAAAAAGAGTTACAAAGAAAAATACATTTATAGCATTTTTATGTTTACCTTCTAGTTATCATGACTAATGCACTTTGTTTCTTCATGTGGATTCAAGTTACTGTCTAGAGTTCTTTCATTTCAGCCTAAATATCTCCCTTTAATTTTCTTATATGGAACTTCTGTTAGTAATAAATTCTCTCATTTTTTGTTTATCTGGGAATGTCTTGATTTCTCTTTCACTTTTGAAGGGTAGTTTTTCTGGATATAAAATTCTCATTTGACAATTCTTTTCATTCAGAACTTTCAATGTCACTCCACTGTTGTTGGGTCTTCCTGTTTTAGGATAAGAAGTAAGCTGTTAATCTTATAAAAGATCCCTTGTATGTGATAAAATATTTTTCTCTGGATGCTTTACAGTTTTCCCTTTGCCCTTGGCTTTTAACAATTTGACAATAATGATAAAGTTTCTGTTTAGTTAGCTTATTGATCAGCTAGTAATTAGTCAGTGATTCCCATAAATTCTTTGAACAAATTAGTCTTCTGCCCTTTGCTGAAGAATCTGTGTGTGTATTGGAGTATACCGTCAATGCTTAGGCCATTTACAGCATTAGACTTAATTTCCTGCTTACACAGAAACTCATCTCAAGTTTAGTCAGAGGTAAGAGATTAAAGACCTCTTAAGTCTTTCCTGGTAAATACACAGTCCTATTCATATGTGTAAACTTCTAGATATGCAGAAGTTATAGATATAGATGATATTCATTGTGTGATTTCAGGTATATGGGCAGTTGTGTTTGATTACTCTGACCTAACCCAATCTTATCCCTTAAGCCTAAGCTCCCTGAGAAGAAAAGAAGCAAACCATTAAGAATATGTGATGAAAAATTTTAACAATTCCCTATTTGGGGCAATTGAGGTTAGCTCCAGTAATTCAACAAAATAGATAATGCTGAAATAAGTTTTCCTGTAAACATATGTTGCCCAGTATTCCCATTATTTTCAGATATAGAATAATTTATTTGAAGTATATTCACATGTGTTAAAGCTTTTGGTAGATACTACACTAAAAGAAGCCCTAAAGAATAGGTATACCAATAGCAGCACATGAAATTATGTTTCCCAGAATTCATTGCCATATTGTGAGTCATTATTACTGTTGTTATTGTTAATCCTTACAAATGTGATAGGCAAAGCATAGTATCACACTTTAAACTGAATTTCCCTGATTACTAGGGTCGTTACCCATCTTTTCAAATAATTTATTGATGAATCGTGTTTCTTTTTTTCCAAGCTGTGTTCATCTTATCCTAGATATGATGTTAATTCCTTTAATTTTATGATCTCTTTATGTAAGAAGGAGAGTAAGGTATTATCTGCTAGACATATTTTAGCTTTTTCACCCAATTTGTAGTTTGTCTTTTAATCTTATTTTTATTTTTTATTTTTGTTCAAAATTAATGCATGGTGCCAGGGTAGATTTTTACAGAAACCCCGCATAAGAACTGAAATTCTCTTGATTCCAGGCCATGAAAACTTTTCCCTACTTATGGGAATAGACAGAATTATATTGTAATCATTATTTCTAGGTTAGGTTTACCTATGTTAATTTAGTTGCATGTTTTCAGTTAGGGAGCATTAGTGAAATATGCAAATTCCATTTTATTGTTTAGATCTATTTAGAGAGAGGATTTGCTTAGAGAAAGGATTTGTTTAGAGAGAGGATTTGTTTACCTTCTAATAGGATTGCAGAGAAACTTTGCATAATATAATGGGATTAATCCCTGTGAAAGCTGTAAGTGGATTTTATTATCAGTCACAACTTCTGACCTCTCATTCCATGAAAAATCTAAGAAAGGAATTAAGGCAATTTCTTCAGTTGCATGAGAAACAGCTTAGTTATAGGCTGCTGCCTACATCCATATGTGCACACATACACTCACATAACACAGACCCACATGGCATATACCATACAACATCTCCCTTGAACTGTCAGTCACTCCCAATATGAGTAAGAAATGCAGATCCTCAAAATTAAAATTTTCTGAATCTAAGCAAACAGCAAAGGTAAGGTAGAAATATCTGAGAATTTGGAATTTAAACTGAATAGTAATTGATAGGTCATGTTAAACGCTGACCCGTTGATGTCTGTTGTAGTTATGTAATATCTAATTCACCATAATTAAATTGTGATTGAACCAAAGAGCAAAGGCATCTTTATTTGGGACAGAATCAAACTTACATACTTATGGGGAAAAAAAATCTATACAGAGCAGAGGTGAACATGGTCATAGACATTGTTCTTTCTTTTTTCATATTTCTCAAATAATATTTATGTAGCCCTTACTATGTGTCAAGCATTAATCTAAGTTCTTGATATGTCAACTCATTTAAGACTATGAGGTGGGTAATATGGCTGTCCTCATCTTAAAGACTGGAAAAGTGAGGCACAGAGATAAGTTAGTGCCCAAGGTCACAGTGAAAGTAGGTCTGTCAGTGTCTTCCATTTTGGTTTCTTCTTAAGCTATTATTTGTAGAAAAGACAGGTACTAGATTATGAGCCTATCCACTTTTGTTTCATCTGACTCTTTTATACCTTTATTATATATTTCACTCTTTTTTCACTTAGAATTGATTTTCAAATCGTGTGGGTTAAGTGTTAACTGTATTAATTATAAAACACACATTTTTCACATTTTAACATCTTTGAAAGTGGACTGCATCGTACAACTAAAGTCTTCTATGATTGTCAGTCAAGCACAGTCCTTTGCCTGATTCTGTCTGGCAAGATCAAGACAATATCAGCATTAGAGTTGAGGAGTGTGTGTCAGGAGCTTAGAAGGAATCACCATAAACAATACTAAGAACATGCTTTTAAGAAATACCATATCACTAAAGTTCTAGATGGAACAGAGGACATTTTTGTATAAAAAATATACTGAGGTACAACCTTGAGTGAAAAAGTGAATCTGAAGAGGGGTACTTTAAATTGGAAGACATTTTTTTCATGGCATAAATATTTTTATTGCATTTACACTTTATTTCTATATTAACAAATGAAAATGATATATAATTAAAAGTCGTATTAAAGTAAGTCTGAAATAGCTCTTCAAAAAACAGAGAGGAGTTGGCAAACTTCTCTGTAAAGCGACAGATTGTAAATATTTAAGGTTTTGTGGTTCAGACTGGTTCTGTCACAACCGTTCTACACTGACCTTGCAGTGCATAAGTAGGCATGGACAATATGGAAATTGATGGACATGGCTATGTCCAATAAAACTGTACATACAAAAACAAGATGTGGGCCCAAGTTTGCCCTGGTATAGAGTAACAAGGCTATGTAATAATAAAATATTTTGTTTTAGCTTATCTGCTAACATTTTTTTCCTTAGCAGTATATACAATAATGGTGTATCTTATAACGTTAACTGGTTCTTAGTTTTAAAAAATTAATTAACAAATTGACAATTACTGTCTAATTATACTTTTCTATGCTTTTGAAATGCCATCTTTATCAAAATGAGAATGTAAAACCTCTCATATTCTAGGATTTATTTGGTGGGTTTCAACTTTGGCCCATTTATACAATTCTCTATTCTCATTACAGGAAGATGCTATTTAAAATAATACATTGTTAAAATGTTTTACTATCTTTTAGTGTCCCTTAATATCTCTTCCTGATAAAAATTGTTTTTTATATTATCACTAATTTATTCTTTCAGATGAACATTAGAACACTTTAAGTTGCAAAAACAGGGTCATTAACATCATGGTTGGAATTACATTAAACCAACCAAATTAATTGGAGAAGAATTGAAATCTTTACAGTGGTAAGTTTTTGTATCCAGAAAATCTAGTTTTTTAAAGACTTTGGAAAAGTTTTATACTTTATTCAAATAGTTCCTCCATGTTTATTGTGAGTGAATTTCTAGATATTTAATATTTTTGTGAAAAGTGGAATATTTTGTTTTCAATTATATTTTCTAGCTTGTTTCAGTTGCTATATAATTTTTATGAAGTTTTTAATCAACATTTTTATATGAATATTTCTAACAATTTTTTTAGTTTTCAATTATAGTAATATTTCTAGCGATTTCTTTGTTTTCAACTATATTTTCTAGCTTGTTTCAGTTGGTAATAATTTTTATGAAGTTCTAATCAACATTTTAATATTAATATTTCTAACAGTTTCTTTAGTTGATTTTCTTTCTCCTTAGTTTTCTAGAAAGACTGTTACATTGAATGCCAACTTAAGAGTTATTTTCTCTTCTTTCTTGGTTTTGATTATAGCTCTTTTTTTTTTAAATAAAAACATCTAAAGTCTCATACTGTTAGGTATGAAGTCAATTGTTGATTTATCATAACAAAGAAGTGGGTTTTTTTAAATTTCTATTTTTATCCAGGTTTTTTATTCCTAGAAATAAATGCAGATTTTCAGTAAATATTTTTTGTAAGGTCTTTATGAAGATAACTGTTACACTTCTTTTCCCTGTGTAATGGAGATGAAAAAAAGAATTACGTGATTACTCAAGCACTATGAATGCACTGAGGCCCAGATGCACTGCACTTCAGTAATTTCCCCATTAGGAGGAGAAAAACTGAATGTGTCTCCAGTTTAAAGTTAGCCTCTCCCTTTTACTGTAAAGACAAGGAAGTTTCACAAGAAAATTCAATTGATTTAATCATTACAAAGAACACAAGGACTAGTAGCATCAGTGAAATAACAAAGTGACATTCCATAATGCAATTTATAAAAGGTTAAGTCGATCTACCAACAAAAGCTAGTTCTTAGCAAATTCTGTCTTTTCCTACAGCAGTTTCCTCATTATTTTTACATAACAATAAAGCGCCTTTAGGTTGACCTGCACCAAGGATGTCTGTCCTTGAGCCCGCAATTTTGCTGTGTTACAATTCTTTATCTACATCAGAGACTTTAGCCTGGGGAAACTTCCCTGTCTGTTGTAAGCTTAAGATTTCTATATGTAATTTTAAAAGTTAGGTTATACCTGAAACTACAGGGCTTTGGAAACTAGGCCCTGTGAAAGACATTTGCTCCGTAAGTGTTAGTATACTCCACATCTCCCCCATTTTATTTATTTAATTAAAAGAAAAAGCAAAAGCTATAGATCAAGTTTTCACAGTTAAGACAAAAGCATTTTGTTAAAGCAAAGTTAGTATTATTTAGCGTGGCAAGTCCTTTTAATTTATTCCAGGTGGGGACTGATGATTTCGTCGTCTCTCAGAGCTGTTGCATTGGCATCATTTCAGGTGGTGTGAATTGGGGTGTAATTGCCAGTTGTTGAAATTCCAGAATGGGGTTCTGTTCCATATAATAGTTGATTTTGAGTCCAGAGAGTTTGTTGATATTCACCTGTCCATGATACTGCTGCTTTCAAAGCATCTAGTCTTTGTAAAAATTTTGATCAATTATAAATCTTTTGTTTAGGAACAGGATGTCTCATCCAAGTTATAAACACCCTCTTTAAGGCTGAGAAAATTTAGAGAACTTTCATAGACAAGATATTATTTCCCCCTTTCTGATCAAAGCATTCCTCATAAAAGCATTGATGATTAATTTTTTGCTAGAAAAGGTTTTACTTTTCTTTGTATAGATCCCTTGGCATTGGGAAGGCTCATTCCCAGTTTGTCGTGTCCCACGTCAGGGGGAAAGATGAAGCAGCAAGATGAAACAAATTAGGGAAACCTGAAGAGGGGTCAGGAACTTAAAAGAGACATGCTATCTTATAAGCAAAGTTTTAAATTGTATCCTGTTATAAAGAGAGAGTTAATTTTTATTGAAGTTATGAAAATAGCCACATTGTCATAATAATCATAAAGATACTTAAAGTTACTAAATCTGGGGGGAATCAAATAGAGAGAAAACAAATGCTTTAATTTCAGTTTTAAATGATATTTTACCAAGCAGTTGTCAGTTATGGATAGCTTAAGAGAAAGAATTTTCTTAAATCTGGAAAAGAAAACATTAAGAGAACAGCAGTGTTTCAAAGTAAGGAAATTGTAAAAACCCATAATTCTTTTTAATTAGTTCATTAGTTAACTATTGTTGTTTTGACCTTGGTGAGCAATTTCATAATCCATCAGTTTCTTTATTAGAATTTTGTAAATTTAGTTTAAAGTTATGAACTCAAAGTTTGTCAGGAAACTGTACCTATCAGAGTTTTTTCATGAAATATTTGAAGACATAACATTTTAAAACCATAATTGAACCAAGATTATGACCAGTAGCATTTATATCAAGACACAGATATTCAAGAACCTTACAAGGTTTTGGAACACATATTCATAACATCTCAGTACTGACAATGCTTTTCCATATATGCTTTTTCCATTGTCTAATTTATCAAATAAGGCAATTAGTTTTGATACACCTCTTATATATCCTTTGAGAAGCTCCAGGGCCCTTGGAACTCCTCGAAGTTAGTTTAAATAAAAAGGTTGAGCTTTCAGAATTTAGTTTTGGAAAGTTTGTCAAATAAAAAAGCTTAGAACACTTAGTTGAATAAGATCACAGATTACTACAAAAACCAAAGTGACAATGGATTTCAAATGGAGAGAGCAGAAGAAGTTATCATGCACAGCTTAAAAGACCTCTAGAAAAGACAAATGTAATCCTGTTTGATTAGTAAACCTAGGCAACAATGTGTGCTGATAAGAACAATTTTATACATTCAGGTTAGTAAATGAGCATTCATTTGTCAGAGCAGATTACACAAAACCTAGTTTGAACCTCAGCTATTTTTACCAAATAAATATTTATGGTTGCCCAGTCAAAACTTGGTATATTAAATCTATACCCTTATCAGTTAATGTTAACTAGGGCCTGTGAGATATTGGGCATAGGTCCCCTTTCACTAGCCATCCTGGGTCCCAGGTTTCCATGTGGCATGTAGGGCCATATGGAATCCAGAGAGGCCATGTGGAGCAAAAATAATGTCTAAAAGATATTGTTTCTCCCAGTATGGCCAGGAGGCAGAGCTGAGATAAGGAAGAGGCATATTGACCTAGAGACAAATTTAGGTAAAAGGTTTAAATCAAGTTTTGAAGATATATTTATTTTATCAAAACTTTAGAAGATTAAAGTCATGTGAACTTGAAAAGTATACATATTCATGAGCATGCATTAATTATAAGCCAATTTGGTACCATGCAGACAATACAAACACACATACAGACATGAACATATAGACATAACATGCATTTATGTACATATATATGTAGACATACACAGAAACAATAAGGATTTATATTTTTTGTTCAAAATATAATGAGACAGATAAAATAGAAAACTCACTATTATAAAAGGACAGTCATGTTTAGATTGTGTTTCTAAAGAATGTTAAAGCTTATCTGTGAGGCCTCACCCTGTTTTAGAGAAAGCAAGGTAACAAATTTACATTGTAAAGGAAGTATGCAAGACTTTTCAAGGAGATGCAGAGAAAGGATGGCCAGAAACACATTTTCTGATGTGGTAGGAGATGAATTGTGTCTACTGTTTGACTAATGAGACCTTTTAACTTACCCCAGGTCGGTTTGGAGCTTGTTGTCATCATAGTCATTACTGGTGGGCATCCTAGGTTGGTGTGGAGGTGGTTGTTGGCAACATTGTCACTGGTGGTCTGATGTGTACCATTCCCAGTGGGATGGATTGAGGTGTGATGGCGAGACATTGAGACTCTGGAATCAGATTCAATTCTTCATGTGGTTTAGGGTTCCACAGGATAAGGTTTGACAGCCTTAGCAGGGATCCATAGCAGGCCTTTTATTCTTTGAGGATTAACTCCTCCAGGGAAATTAGATTTAGAAAACCCCTGACAATCAGGACAGGCACAAACAATATCTTGAGGTTGTCTGTAAGAGATCTGATGCATGTTAGCCAAAGCTCATGCACCCTGATGAAAAAACTGATGAGAATCAATAGCTTTTTGTAAAACATTATTATACATAACAAAATGATCAACCATATCATTTCCAATCGATAGAGGGCTAGGAAGACCAGAATGAGAATGTATGTGAGTTAGATAGAAAAAATGATATCTTTTTTGAGTAAGTTTTTGTAAAGGTCAAAACATTTCAAATAAAAGAAAATCATTTCCCTCATGGACAGATGCATCTTGAATAACCTATAAGGCCTCAACTACATAGGGAGAGTCAGCTACTAAATTAAGTGGCTGATTGAAAAAAATGTTGTAAAGCTGCAATGGCAGCCACCAATTCAGCCCTCTGAGTGGACTTATGATGAACAGTAAAAACATGTTTCTAGAGTCCCTGTTCCCGCCATGTTATAGATCCCTTTCCTGATCTGCCAGAACCATTGAAAAACACAGTTAGCACTTGAGGGAGAGGAATTGGGGATAAACAGGATTTTAATTGTATAAACAGTAATTGAAGTCCCTGTAAGATTTTATCGTGGCAATGAGAATTGTATCTTACCAACAAAATCAGCCATAGTTATCTGTAAAGACTCTGATTGTTCAAGGGCAGTGTAAAAATCAGTTTTAGAAAGACCAGGATTAATAATATCAGGATCATACCCAGTAAGTACTTGACAATGTTGTCTTCTCCTAGTGAGTAAATGAATACATTGTTCTAATTTAGTATATAATTTCTTTTTTTGTTGATGGGGTAAGAAAATCCACTCAATGACTCCTATCTGAGGAAGAAATTGACAAACCAAACCTGTGGGACTTTGTGGGGTATTTAAAATAATGAAATGAATATGACTTGAGATTTAACAATACGTGTTAATTGTCTGGAATGTAAAAAGGATTCAATCTGTTTTAATTCTAATTTCCCTTCTTCAGATAAGTAATGAAGGGAGGCAGATCAGGATCTCCCTTTAAGGTATTAAACAAATGTTGTAATTGATAAGTATGACTACCCATAGAAAGGCAGAGCCAGTTAATATGGCCAAGTAATTTTTGTAAATCATTTAGAGTAAAGGGCTCCTGAATATGGAAAGATATATTTTGTGGCTGTATATTTCTCCAAGTGATCAAAAAATCAAGGTATTTCCAGGGCTCCTTTTTTGAATTTTATCTAGAGCTATTTGCAAACCAGCATTATTAACTCATTTGATTAAATGTAAATAAATTTGTGATAGCAGTTCTGGATTGTCATGAGCAATAAGGACATCATCCACGTAATGATAAATAAGAGCAGCTGGAAATTTTTCATGAGTGGGTCAAATAGCTCGATCCACAAAGTCTTGACAAGTAGTAGGGCTATTAATCATTCCTTGAGGGAGAACTTTCCACTGATATGTTTGAGCAGGCACTCCTGCATTAATGCTAGGAAGGGAGAAGGCAAACTTTTCTTTGTCTTCTGGGTATAAAGGTATGGTAAAAAAGCAATCTTTTAGATCTACGATAATTAGATGATAGTTGTTAAGAATGAGGGCTGGGTTAGGGAGCCCAAGCTGTAGAGCCCCCATAGGAAGAATGCGGGCATTAATTTTTCTTAAATCATGTAATTATCTCAATTTTCCTGATTTTTTAGGAATACAAGATATGGGAGTATTCCAGATACTATGTGATGGCTCTAATGTCACATTTGTTGTTGGACAAATAGCTTGATTTAATTTCTCCCCTTTAAGAGGCCACTGGTCCACCCAGGGAGTAAAAGAATTGTTTGCCTCTAAAGGTGGGGGGGAGGGGTAAGGATTGTTTTTTATCCTCTTTAGTGACATAAACATGTTTTTGCCTTTTGTTAGGGTCCTGAATAATTTTTAAAGCAATTCGACATAATTTCCAAACCATTATAATCAATAATAATTTAGTTAGATGATGGTTAGTTACTTTATAACCTGCTGTCTTAAGGAATTGAAGTAGAGACCTATGTCGAGCTTCCTTCTTAGACAGTGAACTACCCATAATCATAAGAATAGATAGAAAATTGAAAGAGTAAGAAAGAAAACTTCCAGGTGAAGCCCTAGCTAGACACTGCTGCAGGCATGCAATCGCTAATCAAAAGCCATCTGTGAACCCCTTTACCAGGGTGAGTTTCCCTTCCTGGGACTTCCCTTGACGGGATAAGTAGCAGATGTCCTTGTCCTTTCCAAGGCTTGGCAGGTCGGTCTCTGATCCGTGGAGCCAGAATTCATCACATCAGGGTCACCATTTGTTACACTTCTTTTCCCTGTGGAACGGAGATGAAAAAAAGAATTACGCAATTACTCAAGCACTATGAATGCACTGAGGCCAGGATGGACTGCACTTCAGAAATTTCCCCATTAGGAGGAGAAAAACTGAATGTGTCTCCAGTTTAAATTTAGCCTCTCCCTTTTACTGTAAAGAAAAGGAAGTTTCACAAGAAAATTTAATTGATTTAATCATTACAAAGAACACAAGGACTAGTAGCATCAGTGTAATAACAAAGTGACATTCCATAATGCAATTTGCAAAAGGTTAAGTCGATCCATCAACAAAAGCTTGTTCTTAGCAAATTCTGTCTTTTCCTACAGCAGTTTCCTCAGTATGTTTACATAACACAATAAAGCAACTTTAGGCTCACCTGCACCAAGGACATCTGTTCTTGAGCCCGCAATTTTGCTGTGTTACAATTCTTTATCTACATCAGAGACTTTAGCCTGGGAAAACTTCCCTATCTCTTGTAATCTTAAGATTTCTATATGTAATTTTAAAAGTTAGGTTATACTTGAAACTACAGGGCTTTGGAAACTAGGCTCTGTGAAATACATTTACCTTATAAATGTTAGTATACTACACAGATAACCATATATTTCTTCTTTTAACCTATTTGTGGGAAGTATAGATATCCATTTAGTAATATGATTGCATTACTGGAATCATTCCTTCTTGGGTATATCAGTGGCAAATAATTTGTTAGTAATTCAGCTGCATTATTACATATATGTTAATTAGCAATTTTGTCTGTGTTCTCTTTTTTTGAAATCTAGCTAGTCTTTATTAGACTTTAAAAGTAGAGCTATTATGATGGCTTCAAAATAAATTGGAAGTGTTATATCTTTTTTTAATGCATGTTGATAGCAGTGAATCTACATATTTCTTAAAAGTTAGAATTATTTTACAGAGTTTTTAAAATAATATCGTTATTGACATATAATTTCTATACCATAGAATTTATTCATTTAAAGTATACATCTTAGCGATTTCTTTGTATAACTTAGGGGTTTCTAGTATTTTCACAAAATTGTGCAACCATCATCACAATCAATTTTAGAACATTTTCATCCCCCTAACAAGAAACTCCATACCCCTCAGCAGTCATTTACCCCTCATCTCCACTCACCCTTAGCACTTGGCCATCACTAACCTACATTCTGTTCCTATGGATTTGCCTGTGTGAATATTTCACATAAATGGAAGCATACAATATGTGTTCTCTCACTGGCCCTTTTTCACTTAGCATAATATTTTCAAGATTCATCATGTTTGAATATATATCAATAGTCATTATTGTTATTATTTGTTTAAATTACATATAAATATGTAATATATATTATGATGATGATCATTCTTTAAAATACTTTCAAAGACTCTTTAGTTGGTGGGCCTGTATCAACAAATTCAACCTGATCAAATTTTACATTTCTTCCACCATGATCCTACATCTTTAAGATCCATTGCTACACATATTCCCCAGATTTCTGTCTGTGTAAATTGGAAGAATCATGCAATCCTTTTGTGTGTAGCACACCCACTCCTGGGTCACACTATATATCTCATTCTTTTTATGATCTACTGGGACTTGAATCTTGTTATAGGTCTGGAATAAAAGGAAGGCAGTGGGAGTAGGTCCTGAGGAGAATAAGCAGTGCTTTGTAAGATAATTACTTTAGGGGAGGCCATTACAAGTGGTTCATGCAAAGCAGGGGTGAACTCCTCAGGCAGGAGTGGAAGGGCTGCTTCTATTGGCAAAGAAGACTCAGCAGAATTTCGAGGTTCAGTGCTCTCAGTTTCATTGGAATCTGCCCATACGTCCCTATTCCAATTTTCAGGTTCCTGCCCTTTCACAACCAATGCCCTTAACAGAAGACACCTGTGAGGTTAGAAATCCAATTTGCATTGTAATTCAAATATTCACAGGATGAGACTCTAGGTTTGGTTTTCAGATGGCTTGTCATTACAGGAAATAAGAGGTTTTTTAAGGACAGTTATGGAAGCTTTCAGATTATTAATGCAGCATTTCAGTTGGAAAATTTAAGCCCTGGGCTCATCTTTCTCTTTCCCTAGTATCTCCCAAACAATTAGAAGAAACCAGCAAACCATGTTATACTCCTTGGTTGGACTAAAATGGGTTCCACAGAAAAGCAGAACCATTAAGATGCATACACACACACATGCACACACAGAGACAGACAGAGATCTATTACAAAGAAATGACTTAAAAGATTGTGGGGGCTGGCTAGGTAAGTGCTAAATTTGCTGGACAGGCTGTCAGGAAGGGCAGGCTAGAACTCACAGGGACAGGCAGAATTTCTTCTTCAGAAAAGCCTCAGCTCTTAAGACCTTTCAACTGTAGCATAATCTCACTTATTTAAAACCAATTGATTGATTGATTGTTATTATTATTAAATCACATGTACAAAATACTTTCACAGCAATACCTACATTAGTATTTGATTGAATAACTGAAGACTGTAGCTTAGTCAAGTTGACCAGTAAAGAAGACCATAATACTACTCTCGTTATGTTTTCATATTCACGCAGCTTTTTTTTTTACATTTATAGTAACTATTTTATCAGTTTTATTGATTTTTTTTTAAGTTTGTAATATGACAAGTAGTTTGTGTCTCTTTGCTGGTTCCTTCTAATTTTATTATTTTTTTTGGTCAGAAGTCATGTGGTATTTATTGAGTTATCTTGTTACAGTCAATCTTTGTGATTAAACATGATTTTTGAAAAACACATGTACTCTCTTTTAGGTATAAAATTCTCTCTGTATATCAATTACAATTGATTTCTAATCAATATGTTCAAATAAACAATATTATTATCTATTTTGTACCTCTTGTAGTGTTCATTCCTGAGAGAAATGCTAATGTCTTCTACTATAAATTATGAAATCCCAGTTTCTCTTCTAATGATATCAATTTTTGCTTAATTTAATTTGAAGTTGGCAGATACTGTGTAAGAAGGGTTCTAAAATGGCCCCCAAGATCCTACCTCCTTAGCATTTCTGCCACGTATCATCTTCTTTTCTGAGTGAGAATAGGATGGAATAGCACTCCTATGATTAGCGTATCAGTCTGTTGAATCTGAGTTATTCAATAAAAAAATTATCCAGGATGGCCCTGACCTAATCAAAGGAGACCTTACAAATGGTGAAGTCAGAAAGATGCACTCTTGCTGGCTTCAAAGAAGTAAACTACCATATTGTGAGAGTCTATGACCGGGAGTCCTCTGGATGCTGAGAATAACCTCTGCACAACAGTCAGCAAGAAATGGGGCTTTGCCAACAACCTGAATGAGGTTGGAAAAAGGACCCAGAACATCAGATAATAGTACATCTCCGGCTGACGCTTCAACTGCAGCTTTGTGAGACTTGAGCAGAAGATCTGACTAAGCCATGCCTAGACACCACCAGTGGAAACTGAGATGATAAATATAAGTTGTGTTAAACTGCTAAATTTGTAACACACCAATAGAAAACTAATATAAGGGTTGTACCCGTGTTTGGAATATTATTACTTCTGGCTGAGTAATATGCATGTCACAATGAGCTCTCTCTCCTCCCTGTAACGTTTTATTTTTATTTATTTTTTTAACCTTAAAATCTCTTTTGTCTCATACTAATACTCTTAAACCTCTTTTTTATCTATTAAAAATTTTGAATACATTTTTAATTTTTAAGACAATTTAAAACATTTTTTCCTATTAATTTCAGCCATACTGTTATTTCAAACTTTTTGTTTCAATTTCCTTTAGGTATATGTTTTTCATTAAATATATTGCTGGAATAGTTTTTAAAATACATTCTAAGATTTCTTATCTTTTAAGAGGGAAATTAACATATTTATATTTACTATGATATTTTAATCATTTTGAATTGCTAATGCCTGGAACAATTTACACTCTCTTACTTTAGGTTTTGTTTTGAAAATACTTGCTTCTTTTTCTTATCTTTTCCTTCTTGCTTTTATTTTCTTAATTTAATTTTCTTTGCTCCATTGTTTTTCTCTAGCGGTTTAGAACTTACACATGTTTGTTTCTTTAATGATAACTGTTTCCCACATGTTTAGTATATAGTATGAATTTGTTTATTCCAGTTGTTATGGGCTGAATTGAGCCATCCCTCAAAATTATGTCCAAGTCCTAACCCCTAATACCTCCGGATATGAATGTATTTGAAGATAGAGTCTTTAAACAGGTGATTAAAGTTAAATGAGGCCATTTAGATAAGTTCTAATACACTGAATGGTGTCATAACAAGAGGAGATGGGGACACAGACACACGTCAGAGGAAAGATTACATGAGAACCCAGAAAGAAGACAACCATCTAGAAGCCAAGGAGAGGGACCTCAGGAGAAACAACACTGCCACCACAGCCTTGATTTTAAATGTCTAGCCTCCAGAACTATGAGAAAATAAATTCTGTTGCTTAAGCCACCCAGTCTGTAGTACTTTGTTTTGACAGCCTCAACAAATTAATACACCAATAATAATTAGTGTTTATACTCTCCCCTAATAAAAGGGTGTCAGAAAAATTCCATTTTCTTCATTTCTTCATTTCTCTTTTATATCTTTGGGCGGTAAACACTGGATTTTTAAAAAATTTATTATTTAATTAAGCTTTAACACACATATTCTTGGACTTATTATTTTTATTCTTATGCAGTATATATTAATTTCTTCAAAAAAATCTGTGGAAAATGTACATGTATTTGCATATTTAAAGATTTCCTTATTTTATTAGCACACTAATTTAGTTGGGTATAAATTTTGTGGTCAAAATGATTCCAAACATGGAACTTGAGGTTGCTGCCCCATTGTCTTCTACCACCATAATGCTATCAATGAGATTTTTCGTGCCGCTCTGGTTCTCTTTCCTTTATAGGTATATTTTATTTATTAGTTATTGCCAAATTTATTCCTCCATGGCAGCTTTTAAAATTTTATTTTTATTCCTGTTGCTTCAAAATTTAACCTGAATATGTTGAGGTACAGATATTTTAACCCCTGCTTATATATTTAAAAAGCATTTCTGTATGAATAATCACATATCCACTATGAAGATAATTTTTAAAATTTTATTAGTTACTCCCTTTTATTCTCTGTTTTGAATTCTGTATATACTTTCAGATGGATTTTGGACCTTCTGATTTTGTTTTCCATGCTTATGATGTTTTGTTTGTTTTGTTTGACATTTTGTTTTACACACTCAATCTATACATTTACACCTCACACTGGGAAAAAACTCCATGCTCATTTCTAGTTAACTCCTCCTTTCTCTAGCTATATCCATTTTTTTTATTGACAACTTATGAAGCATCTAAAATTATATTTTTAATTTCTTTATTTTTAGGTTTTTTTCCATGGATTTAATATCTACTGAAAACCTCATTAGGAGATCTGCTGTACTTAATTTAACTTCATTTTTGTTTGTTGTTCTTTTTCACAGTACATGTATTAGTTAGCTCTTTGGTTTATTGAGTTTTTTGCTAGTTTCTTTTCCTGCAACCCCAAATCTGTTGACATTTTCTCTCTCTGCTCATCTGAGTGTTCGGGAGTCACCGTTCACAAGACTATAGCTGTCATATCTGATTCAAGGATCTTGCCCACAGTATGCTGGTGTGAGAGCAGGAGCAGGATGTGCTGTCAGGAGGGGTTCAGTGACCTCTGTCCTGTTTTCATAGTCTGAATATTAGTGCATAAATAGTATATTCCAAATTGCTCTCAAGAGAACATGTATAACTAAAATTCAAAATGTAGTTTGAAAAGAACGGTAGAAATGACTTAAAAATTAAAGATGTGGATCTTATGGATCAATTAAAATAAAGTGAGAACTCCTAATATCTGTTACTTATCTAGACACAAATACTGTACATTTCCAAAGGTCTTTGGGAGCCAGTTCATTATTACTACCTCAAGTTATTCTTACTGAAGTCAAATATTATCCCTGCCTGCCTGAAAATAAGACATCTTCTAGGCTTGTAGGAGAGTTCATGCAGCAAATAAAAGCTACCACCAATCATAATACACGAGCGTATTATTATTATGATGAACATAATAAATAGGCTATTCTTACAATGTTGGTAAAAATGTTAATTTTAGTAGTTTTTCATATAATAAAAAGGGATCAGTATTGTCTGTTATAAAATTGTTTGATTGCTGTCAATTGTACTAGAGTTCTTGTGTCAACTGTAAAATTTTATGATATAAATTTAAGGTTAAGAATACACTTTATAATTATTATGGATCACAAAATTTACTGGCATACCCAGGCACTAAAACCACAACTTGATTATAATTAACCATGTGACTAGCTTCTAACTATCATGTATCCATTTAGCTAATATTATGCTGTGTGTGCTGTGGTCTGAATGTTTACATACCTCCAAAATTTCCATGTTGAAATCCTAACCTCTAAGGTGATGGTATTAAGAGTAGGTGCCTTTAGCAGATAATTAGGTCAGGAAGGCAGCACCCTCATGAATGACATTAGTGCCTTCATGAAAGAGAACTGAGGCCCCTTCTGTGAGAACAGAGTGAAAGATGCCTGTCTATGAAGCAGAAAGCAGGCCCTCACCAGACACTGAATCTTCCAGCGCCTTGATCTGGGACTTCTGTCTCCAGAACTGTTAAAAGATAAATTTCTGTTGTTTATAATCCACCTAGTTTCAGTATTTTTGTAATGACAGCCTGAATAAGCTGAGACAGATGATACACCTATTGCTTTTGTTATTACGAAGAATTTATGGAAAAATTTAATAGCCACATGTGTCTAGTAGGGCTACTGTATGGGAGAGAATAGCTTTATAGGGAGTAAGCAGATGAAAAGCAACTTAACTAAACATATACAATACTATTTGGTTAAAAAAGAGTCTTATGAACAAAATAAGACAGGTAAGGGGATCAAGAGTTATGAGTAGGGTAAATGTGCTATTTTAGTTAAGGTGAACAGGGTAGAGCTCTCTGCTAAGGTGACATTTAAGCAGAAACCTGAAATAATAACAGCAACCTGTGTAACGCAGTACACAGCATGTAGTAAGTTCCAAATAAATGTTAGTGCTTATTAGTAGTTAAGAAGGATCTTGTTATTCACTGTATACTTGAACTATATCATAAAAGACCTATTTTGGAGGAAATTCTTTTTGCATTTTTCTTCAAAACTATTACTTTAAAATATTAAATTCTAGTCATGATTTCATAAAAAGGAATTTTCTCCTTGCAGTATCAACAGAGAGAAAATAGCTAGCTATGTACTATAATAATAACTCAGTAGAGAACAGAGAACAATTTACTGGTCTCTCAATTTCCTTTTAAATGAAAAACAGTGAAGTTCAAGTTTAAACAAAGTTTTCCTGCCAAGTTGTCAAACGTTCCACAAGGGAAGTTGTTCCTCAGCAATAAAACTGAGCTCCCATGGTAGGTTCTTACATACTCTCAAAATAGTCTTTGGATAACAGTGCTATTGGGGTAAGTAGATAATTTCATTTAACTGAGTAAGTGTCTTTAAAATCATTCTTAATTAAAAGTTGAACACTAACATTCTTACAGTGAAACTTTTATAATGACACCATGTCTCTATTTATGTTTTATGATTTAAAATGCAATTTACCTCATGCTAGGAAAATTCATTGTGGCATTTCTGTTGGCGATTTAGCATTCTATTTCAAATGAAGCCTTGGCTTGATGATTCTGTCAAGTGTTACAATAAGGTGATATCAGTTAAGGACATTAACCTGTGATCAGCAGACTTTTCCCCACCTTTGATGTAAGTCTTTGACTAGCTGCAAATATATTAAGCCTGAGTCTCGTCCAATGATCAGTTTTTGTCACCTTTTAAATTTTCTCGAATGGTGCGACTATTCAGTGTTTGGTTACACTTGAAAATGAAATTTTTAAAAAAGGTAAACAAGCCCTCTCCCTGAAGCCATTTTGGGAATACCTGCAAAGTCCTCATATGTTACAATGTGTCTGCCTAACTAAATTCTGTCTACACTGTAATCTCTAATTCAAGTCCTGGCTCTTCTATATGGCCTTTCCAAGAACTCAGAGCACAAAGCTTTAAGCATGCATCGCTTTTATGGCTCTATTTTGCTCTTAATCAGATATTTATCTGCACTGTTACTGAATTATTTCATGTATATTTGTGCCTTAAAGGCAGCAGACACATTTCATCCTACCTTAACTTTCCCTTCAGCACTTATTGTCATAATGTACCCAAAGTCTGTAATGAAATAACAAGAATAATATGTACTAACTTTATTAAAGGCATATCATTGTTATAATATCATCACATGTAATCTATATGGAAACTAGGGTTTACACACATGTCCGATAAATGCATTTCTATTACATATGAAAGGGGTTTGTTGACTCCAGATATCTAATTTGATCCTCGTGGATGGGAAAATTTTGCTTGTAACACAGTATAGATGGAGAGGCTGCATTTCAGATTAAGCTATTTTAAAGAGATCTGTAGGTAGTCAGGTGTCGGTACCGTCTTCTTTAAATATTTTGCTCTTTGTAGCAATCTGATATTTTATTGATTGAATGATTGGATAAATGGAAAAATAAGTGATGATTGAATGAAGGAAGAAATGATTGAATGAGCCTCACTCATTTCTATCACAGTCTTTCATTAATCACCAAGTCCTGTCTATCCTTCTACAAATATCAGAATCAATGTTCTCCATTCTTTTTCTGTTATTTTCCAAGCTCAGTCCTACTAGCCTTACATTTGTGTCAGCCATATGATATCGACTATCACTTTCTTAATTTCTAACATCCTCCTTTCCTTAAATAGATTTAAGAATCTATTCTATTCTTAAAGTGGGAATCGTTTCCCTTAAATTTTATTTTGATCATATATATCCTATGCTAGAAAATAACAATGGATTTCCATTGCTCAGTATCTCTAATATAGGTATTTGAGCCTGTTAACCATCCTTCTTACTTTATTTTCCTGAGCCATCATATTACCTACTATAGCATCCAATAAAACAAATCTACTCTGCCTCTTACTCATTATTCTTGCTTTTTTTTTTTTTTTTAGTCACTCATTATCAATTTATACTCCTTTCTTCTTTCAGTGCTACCTTATTCAAACTTCACCTCCTTAAGAAATAATCTAACCACTACTTTGGAGATTACCCCCCACCAACAAAGAACTTGCTTACCTCCCTTTAAAATATCTTTCATGTATGTCCTTATGTAAACAACCTGGTGTTTATTGTCTCTTCTCTCTCTCCTTTAGATGTCTATGGGAGGACAAGGGAAATGATCTTATATTTTTACCTTCCTTAGCTGCATCTCTATAGTTTCCATCAAAATATGTTGTTATAAAATGTTTTCTTACCTCGAATACATAGCTCTTCACAGGGCTGTTTTTGCCTTCAAATAATTGCCTAAAATTTCTTTCAAAGTACATCAGGAGACAAAAACTACTGTTCTCTATTTCAAAGATTTTACTGACTTAGCAGTGGGCAGTAAACTCAGTAAGATATAACCAGAGGAATGCAAACGTTCTTATACATTGTTAATATATTTGATACAATGAGACTCTCTTTTGTACCTACTCAAGCTTTCTATTCCTTTTTCTAGAAATAGCATCTAGGTGTATGTAAGCTCAGAATAAAACCTTATGCTTGCCCTGAAGAGAACAAAGCTTATACATAATAACTAATGGGGATTAAAAAATCCCAAACATTTTTCTACTTTATTCCATCTATCACGCTAAATCTTGTGTACTTATCAGCCAAGTTACTTAATATTTCTAAACGCTCACTGAGTACTTACTGGTACTGTGCTAAATATTCCATATGTATCAGTCCATTCAACTTTGTTAATTAGGTACTCATGGTGTTACTTTTTACAGATGAGGAAACTGAGGCACAGTGCTGTTATATCACTTGCTCATAGTCACAGAGCCAGTTAAATGGCGGAGCTAAGATCAAAACCTAGGCAATCTGCCTAAATGCCCATACATTGAACTTCCTACATTGTATTTAATGTTTGGTAATGTTGAGCTGGATGACAGATCCCTTTGCCCCATCCTGTGCAGGTCCTGAGTCAGGTAAGCAAAAGAAAAACTGAGTAGCTGCCAGCAAAGTGGATATGCTGTACTGATGTGAGCCCCGCCGGCCAGCAGTTCAGGGCCCTGACTATACTGACTCCATTTTCCTCACAGGTAGAGAAGTTTACATTCGATGTCTCCACCGCTCACATAATCTCTGGTTAAACTGTTCTTGCTAACTTCTGCTTCTTGAACCCAATGGATACTTTTCAACCTTATCTTATTTGACCTATGTGTTGCATTTGACACATAGCTTTCTCCCAGCTTTTCTTTATTGCTTCCCAATTTCTTTCTTCCCAATGTATCTTCTTCTTCCACTGTGAGTGCAGCTCCTTTGCATCTTCTTGCAGGGTAATTTCATTCATTCCCAACTCTTTTCCCAACTGAAAATATATTAATGGCTGTCAACTGTAGATCTCCAGCACAGATTTTTTTCCCTTAGTTCATTTGTCTGATTGTCTACTGAATGTCTCTGCTTGGCTCTCCACAGGCACTGTGAATTTGTTTTCAGAATGAAACTCAACATCTTCCCCCAGTATATCCATTTGCCTAGTTTCTCAAGACAGAAAGTTAAATCATTCTTTTTTTTTACTTTCTTTTAATTTCTTACAACCAATTAATTAGAAAAGCATGTGGATTACATCTTATCATCTCTTAAATGTCACTTTTTCTTTATCTCCTTATTATTCTTTTAGTTCAAGCCTTATAATTCTACACCCATGTTTGTTGCAAAAACTTCTCAACTAATCTCCCATTTTCAGTCTCATTTCCTTATAATTTTTTCTACTACTAAAATGATGTTTTTAAAATTAATACCAGTCATAGTGCTTCTCTGTTTAAAAAGCTACAAAGACTTGCCTTGTATATTTTTTATTTTTCTGTTCAGGACAAAATCCATTCTTATTACCAGGACATATTAAGGGCCTGTTAGATCAAACCCTGAATTTACTATTATTGGGGGCTCTTTTTGCAACCCATTCTTAATTTATATAAAATACAGATGGTCCCTGACTTAATAATGGTTCAACTTTGCGATGGTGTGAAAGTGATATGCATTCAGTAGAAACCACACTTTGAAAACCAATACCACCATTCTGTTTTTCACTTTCAGTAGAGTATTCAATAAATTACATGAGACATTTAACACTTATTATAAAATAGGCTTTGTGTTAGATGACTTTGCCCAACTGTAAGCTACTGTAAGTGCTCTGAGCACATTTAAAATAGACTAGGCTAGGCTATGATGCTTGGTAGCTTAGGTGTATTATATGAATTTGCAACTTACCATAATTTCAACTTAAGATAATGTAGTAATATATTTTCTATTGCTTATAACAGAATACCTGAAACTGGGTAATGTGTAAAGGAAAGAGGTTTATTTCTTACAGTTTTGGACTCTGTGAAATCTAGGGTTCAAGGGGTGCATCTGGTGAGGGCCTTCTTGGTGAGAACCCTCTGCAGAGCTCGTAGGCGATACAGGTTATCACGTGATGAGGATGGCCTGAGCACTTTTCATGTGCTGTCCTTAAAGCCACCACTCACTACCCATAATATCCCATTAATCTATTCACCCCTTAATGGATTAATCCATTCATGTGGACAGGGCCCTCAAGATCCAATCACCTCCTAAAGGCCCCACCTTTCAACACTGCCACAGTGGGGATCAATGTTACACATGAGCTTTGGAGGGGACAAATATTCAACCCCCATTAGATAGGTTCATCAGGATGTATCCACATTGCACATTGCAGAGCATCTGTAATTTGTAGCTTTTTAACCATGCCTTGGACTTATTCTCTGTCTTTGTATATGTAGTCTCTTTGCCTAGAATATTTAGCAGTAAATTAAATGCTCTTTTATTCAATATTTCTGTTATAGAACTTGAATCAAATGTTTCAATATCTACTGCTATCTCTCCTCAAACTTCTTCATATGAATGCAAACATTTAATTGTGGATAATAATGAGATCATACTTATATTGATAAGCATTCTTTTTTTCTACCTGTAAATATTATTTTGAACTATTGTTAAATTTGTAAATTTCTCTCATCCTTCTCTCTCTGTCTGTCTGTCTCTCTCTCTCTCTCTCTCTCTCGATAATGAGAAACTTTAAGGATCTAATAGTTAATTGGCCAAAATACCTCTGTAGGTATTTTTATTTATTTTACTAGAGAAGGATGAAGAAACTTTACCAGGAAGTCATAATCTCTGTGGAAGTCTGAAATGTGTGTAGCTGGTGTGTTAACCTGGATTTTCCCAATTTATCTAATCAGTCTGTAATCAAAAGTGATGGCACCTCCTATGGCTGGGTGGGCCACTTGACACAGGTAGTGCATCTAGAGTAAACCATGCACACAGTGGATGCTTAGGTTGAGTGACAGATGACACGTACTGCAAGTGTCTCTTCCATGGTTCCTACAGGCCTCCTTTGATGCACTTAAAGCATCCAGTGCATCTGAAGAACTGAAAATCAGGGCACTATAATATCAATCTCTTGTTCCAGATCCAGCAGTTTGAGGCAGTAAGCCCTAAAAAAATTACATTTCTTAGATGTATCTGAGCACATTGGAACACTGGCACACAAAGCTGAATTTTTTTTTTTTTTTAACCCTCCGGGGTGATGTGTTAAGACTATGGTGAGAAAAGAGAGGTCAAAAATAGCTATTTCAAAGAAAAATAAAAGTGTTTTTTAAAAGTTCCTTCTGTGCACAAAAGTATAAAAGAGACTATGGAATTTGATTTTTTTTTTTTTTTTTTTTTTTTTTCCTTTTAGGTAGCCAGTAAAGTGTTCCCTTTGTCTGGACTAAAGGGAGCTAAGTTTTGAGCAGTGTTCTGGTGATTACCAATGAGCTTCTATTACTTCTTTATTTCTCTTCTGAATTGTACTACCCAATCCAAGTGCAGTTTAGTTACCTTAATTCTTATCAAGTTATTTTACTTGCATTTGGAATTTGGAGAATTCCGTAATCATGCAGAAATATATAGCACATGAGTCAAGTTTAATTTTCAGGAGATAGAGTTTCAATAGGTACTGTGTCTTGTATTTTTAAGATAAAAAATTATACCCCTTTCATACCCAGAACCTCTTCTCCTCCTTCCAAAAATGTATTTAATTCTAGAGTATTTAGGATTAATTAATTTTCTACTTATTTTAAAACAATCTCTGCCTCTGTTTTTTTTCCTTTTTTGTTTTGTCTACCTTCTCAACAACGACGTTTGATATAACTTTGTTGGGGAAACTTTAGGTTTCTTAGGGAGAGATGTAACAGAAGAAGAGAGAATGTTACAATTTAACCATTATGGAAAGGCTGATATCATTCTATAGCCATTTCCATAACATTCATTTTAAAGGAGCTCAATATGTCCTTTAGTCTGGGGATATTATTTTTTATCATGGACTTTATTCAAAAAACAGCCTTGAATGGCCTTCCCTCCAGTATTAAGCACTGGGTCAAAATTTGCTTAGTTATTATTCTCAGGAGATCCCCTTTCCTCCTCCCACTCCTCCGATGGTGATAGGACCTGGCATTATATTAATTCTCTCTCTTTTACATTGACAATGAGGTAAGATAGCTTACTACTTTGTCCCAGTATAGAAAAAGCATCAATGCTAATGTATTTTCACTAGCATTATTTTTAAGCAATATTTTTATATCCCTCCACCTTTTTTTTACCATCAAAATCCTGTGTGACAACCCAAAGGCAAAATAACTCATCTCTCTTATTATGGGACCAAGTATGGACACAGGTTAAAAAAAAAAAAAATTGCAAGTGAGAATCCTTTCATCCATTTACTTAACACTGAAAATGGACAGCCCAAATTTCTGAAACTTCCAGGCCACAGGGAAATTTTCTAGAGGGCTAAGCAAGTCCTGTCCAGAGATACTCACTTCTGGCTTCTTCTGTTTTACCTGTCAGGAAGGTTTTCAATGTTAAAGACAAAGACTGCAGTGGCAGACTCTCTAGGTCAATTTGTGTGGGAAAAAATCATCTTTTTCATGTCCTAATTGAAGAGGACCAACAGTTAACAGCAGAAACGATAGCTAGCACCATACACATCTCAATTGGTTCAGCTTACACAATTCTGACTGAAAAATTGTAGTTGAGCAAATTTTCCACCTGATGGGTGCCAAAACTGTTGCGCCCAGATCAGCTGCAAACAAGAGCAGAACTTTCAGTGGAAATTTTAAGCAAGCGGAATCAAGATCCTGAAGCATTTCTTCGACGAATTGTAACAAGAGATGAAACATGGCTTCACCAGTACCATCCAGAAGACAAAGTACAATAAAAGCCACGGCTACGGAGAGGTAGAAGTGGTCCAGTCAAATCAAAAGTGGACCAATCAACAGCAAAGGTCATGGCAATAGTTTTTTTTTTACATGCTGAAGGCATTTTGCTTGGTGGCTTTCTGGAGGGACAAAGAATGATAACATCTGCTTATTATGAGAATGTTTGGAGGAAGTTAGCCAGAGCTTTAGCAGAAAAACATCTAGGAAAATCCTCACCAGAGTCCTTCTCCACTACAATGCTCCTGCTCATTCCTCTCATCAAACAAGGGCAATTTTGCAAGAGTTTCCATGGGAAATGATTGGGCATCCACTTTGCAGTCCTGATTTGGCTCTTTCTGACTTCCTTTTGTTTCCTAATCTTAAAAAATCTTTAAAGAGTACCTATTTTTCTTCAGTTAATAGTGTGAAAAGACTACACTGACATGGTTAAATACTCAGGACCCTCAGTTCTTTAGGGGTGGGCTAAATGGCTGGTATCATTGCTTGCAAAAGTGTCTTCAATTTGATGGCACTTGTATTAAGAAATAAAGTTTATATATTTTATTTTTGTCATTTATTTATTTATTTATGTTTTGCGGCTGACTAGTACAGAGATCTGAACCCTTGACCTTGCTGTTATAACACCATTCTCTAACCAAGTGAGCTAACCAGCAGCCCTTATTTTTATCTTTTAATTCCATTTTCCACAAACTTTTTGAAATCACTTCATACAATCACTTCCCTGAATTTGCAAGTAGAAAGATCAGGTCTGTTTTATACATTGGTCCTTTACCCCCATCTCAGAGGTAATAAAGTGCATTTCTGAAGAAAAAAAAAGTAATGGTTGCAGTTAAGGCAGGGCCAGGACAGTCCACTTGGACAGTAAAATCTTAAAAGCATGGTTTAAATTTTTCAGATAATTAGAGTTCCAAGCTTGATACATTTAAACTCCATTGAAAAATACACTAATAACACCTGAAAGCTAATATAAGTATTTTTAAATCATTCACCATTTTGTTTTATTCTCAATGATTGGTTGGTTCCTTTTATTAACAAAACTAAGAAACACTGAGGAGAAAGTCATCTAAAAAATGGATGGATGGTACTTTTAATATTTACAAACTACTGGTGAATAAAATGCCATGAGTTGCAAAAGAGTCTTTTGAATAGAAATTTATCTTATTTTATTCCTGAACAAATTTGAAGATTATGTAACATTATGGGACCCAAAAACTCGTTTCCTTCCTTTCAAAGAGAGCTTGAAGGTCTCAATAACCAGCTATTTATGTAAGTTGTTATATTTATTTATTCCTACACACACTCCAAATATATTTGTCTTTTCTTTTTCTGGCAGCTGGTGGGTGCAGGGATTGAATCCTGGACCTTGGTGTTATCGGCACCACGCTCTAACCAACTGAGCTAACTGGCCAACTCTAAAAATACATTTATTAAGTGCATAGTAAGTACATGGCAAAGGTCTTAATGGTATTTTCTTTCCTGTGAAATACAACATAGTGAACCACAATCAACTTTTTCAGTCATGAATACCTTAACATTATTTAGTTCTTCTAATAGCATGTTTTCAGACAGGACGTAGAGAAAGCATGAAGGCAGGGAAGGGTTAAAGAGAACAACAGGAGACGATTCTGAGCACCAGAACACCAAGTCTAATTACATTGTTATATTTTGAGTGTAATTCCTGCTGAGAAGAGAATAGACTTGGTCTCTTAATAAAATATGGGAATTATATTTTGGATACTAGTTATTTTATAGGTAGGACAATACCAATGGCAAAAGATGACACATTGGGGAATGAGACAAAGCAAAGCATAAGCAAATCTCTAGTGAAACATTATATTGTATTCTAATTGAAATTCTTGCAATATACAATGACAGGTATTCAAGAAGAAGCCATACACTGCCGTTAACACACAGCTCCTGACACATATACTTTGATCTTTAAAAGGTATATTTTAAAATTTTTGTTTTGCTGTTGTAGTTGTTGTTTGGTTTTGATATAACCCAATATAAACATCTGATGTTAACATTTTAGTAGAAATTAATAACACAAATTGGAATAATAATGATGTGTCTTGGCTTCTATTTCTTGCTATCTTTAGTCATTAATTCTAGAATAGATGGACAAAACCAGTGAATGTCTGTTTTCAGAAAGTTATTTTCAAAACCTAATACATGTTTTAAGGTACATACTGGGTTGTTTGACCATATATTAGGCTGGTCAAGGCCTTAAGAGGAGAATATTATAGACATAAACAAGGACAACTTGAATGAGAAAAAACAGAGGCTGTTTATTCAGACTTTGCTGTACAGCATGCAAATCAGGCACCACCACTTGAATTTCATGTAAACTCAAAGTCACGCCTGGAAGCAGAGATCCTGAATAGTAAAAACATGAGGTTCTTCAGGAATGCCCCAACTGGTGGTTCACAGGGGGGAGCTGGTAGCCGGCTCACTAGAAGTGGGGCACCCTTTGCGATTGGTTAAAGGAGTACTTTTGGCTTTCTCTAGTTGGTTCTAAGTAGGAAGTGAAAGCAAAAATTAGGAAAGCTGCCAGTTATTAACCGAGTCCTGACCATTCTGGACTGGCTGCTGCAGAGCTTGTAGGTCAGAGTTCTATTGTCAGATAGGCTGGCTGTTATTTGTTTGTATCTTCAGCCTCCCAGCATTTAATAGGATAGATCAATAAATGTGTATTTCAAGTGTACCATGTATTATCTGAATCTCTATGCCACATTCTGTTATCAATTTCTGAAAGAGGAAGGAAAAGAGTGAAATGTCAGTTCAATAAATAACCCTGAAAAGGAATTATAAAACATTTCTTTTGACAGCAACAATGTGGAATGCCTCCTAGGGTGACAATTTTGAATTGTTTATGCTAGGAAAGAAGCAAGAAAGGGCAGAAGTTCCTAATTCTTCAATACAAAAATGTACTTCAACATTGACACTGAGAGGAGTCTTTGATTTGGGGGCTGGAGACTGAAGACATTTCAAAAGCTTAAATTAAGAAATGTCAATAGAATAAAGGAATGTGAGGCATGGGGGCCATAGATGCCCCTGAATGTGCTGCTGATGACACACACCAGTGATTAAAGGTGTCCATCTGGACTTCTGAAATGCACTTTGTGAGATCAGGTGGGGACATAATACCAATGCTGTGAAAGACTCTGCTGAACCTGCCTTGTCTCCTTATGCCAGAGCAAACAGAAATCCAAAGTAAAACTTTCTCTTCACAAAGAAGAACAGTTTTTCTTGTTGTTTTGTTTTGTAAGTGAAATCTACTCCCAGCCCTTATACACCACCCATCACACACCTACATACCCCCATTAACAGAGGAAACAAAGGCTGGAATTGTGGTTCCTGAATTCTGCTCTGTTTGTTTTGACATCGCTGGGCACAGTGACTATTTCTGAGTTTGCTTCCAGAGAGCCCTGATTACCCCAGGCTCTCCTGAACTGAGACTGACCACTGTTCCTAATTATCCTAACATGGGACGCCACGAAGAAACTGTTCTACAAACAAACATTTCATAAACCGATAAGCTGAAAGAAAAAAATATATAGTTGCTCGATACTGCTATTAAAATACAGTCGTGCTGTTGGGAAGGAGCTATTTGTTTTTCCTTTTAGGAAATCATTTCATTTTAAATATGTAGGCAGATCTCCAAAATCCACATAATAGAGAGGAGAAGGTGAATGAATAATGCAGTATAGTATAAAATCCAAAAGTCATTTGTGGTTAGCTTTGGAATGGTTTATACAATTTTTATGGCTCAGCTAACTTTCTGGTATTTTGCTTATTCTGATAGAAAAATTGGTTTCAATTTCTTGGTCATATACCAAGGACAATAGAGACAGAAGAAACTGAATATGTCTGCTGGGTAACAGAGAAGATCCTAAAAGGTATAAAAATGTACACCAACCTCTTCGTGCATTTCTTCTGTTACTCACAACATGAATGTTCTCTCTGTTGTACTCAAATTGTCCTTCAAACAGGTCTGTCTTCTCCCAGCCTTACCACATACTTTTGCTTATGCTGTTCCTCTTCCTGGGTTTAACTCAAAACCCATCTCCTCTGTGAAATACATACTCTCTTATGGCCACAGCCTCTTCTGAGTTTCTCTCACCTCCATTGTCAAACAGAGATCTTTTTAAGGAGATAGCTCTATTCTTCTAGTCTGTTTTTAAATTCTTTAACTACAGGAATTGTTTCCATGTAAAGAATTTTATTGCCTTACACATTGCTGTATTCTAATTATTTTTAAAATTTGTTTATTGATAATATCCTTTTGGAAAAACAATGCTTGATAGCATTTAAATTTTGCTGTTCAAAACAATTTCATCACAAATAGAGGAAGCCTCAAAACTCTTTTAAATGCCGAGTCGTGTGAAGTACTTTGCTGTGTACCAAATAAATGGCATTTCACATAAATTCTAAAAACCTTTAACTTTATCTTGCTCTCTTTTATAACATGGAGCTCGTTGAACATTTTTCAAAAAATTTTAAAAACAATTTTAAAAATATGGAGCTTATGGTTCTAGTCTCTCATCCAAATAAAATGAATTTTGAGAGCCAGATCAACCTAGGAGCAAATCTTGACTTTGCCACTTGCTAGTGTAGCAATAATATCTCTATGATTTATTTTCTTCATTTACATTAAAGGAAATCTAATAACGCCTGTCTCACAGGGTGGGTATTAATGTAAGACACCTAAGGGTGGGAATGAAGACTAAATAAAATTTTGAGATAACACTCAAAAATGCCTGCTATTGTTATTATTGCTATTATTTGTACACATTCTTTTTTAATAATCTCCAAATCCCCTTACTGAATCCCCTTACTGAAAATTCATACAGGCAGAAGAATGAAATTATTAAATCCTTAGTTCCTATCCTAGATGAAGGACACCCTGGGAGGTAACATGGATCTAAAATAATCCATCTTAGGAAACATGGATCTGAAACCACAGAATTATGCACAGGACTGTGGATATAAAGCATAAAGCTATGTATACCTCCCAGATGTATGCACAAGTTTTTTCAAATGTATATAGATCTTGTGATTAATAAAGTACAATTAGTACAAGTATATTAGGTTCATTGATGCTTTTAGCAATTTAAATATTTTCTATACTAACAGTTGTCTTAAAAGTACAAAGAGGAGGTGGGGAAACACTATTGAGCAACCTGGGTCTTCTTTATGAAGGAGATACATACCTATTAAATTCTTCTATTTTTTCTAAGAAATACAAAGATACATAAGATCTGATCCTACCTAGAGCATGGCTGTCTGGAAGCAAACTAAGAAATAGTCACCGTGCCCAGCTGATGTCAAAACAAACAGGGCAGGACTCAGGAGGCACAGAGCCAAAGCAATCTTCCTCTACTCTGATACTATTTGAAGAGTGGGATTATTGTTATAACTTCAGAGAAGGTTTTAGAGATTAAAGGAGTTATTTGGAAGAGACAATTGTCTTCAATAAGTTGCTACATGTGATAGGATGAAAAGAGAAGCAGCATGGGAAAGGGTTTTGTAGCACATCTTGTCCCCAATTGCTAGGATGGATAAACTTACAAAACCAAGTCTGACATTGCTATAGTAAAATATATCAGATTATGATTTAGATTGAAACCACTCAAAATGTTTTATGAAAGCAATGGAGTGAACAGTTTTACCCAGTGAGTCAATTAATTGGAGTTCACTATATCACAATGCCATATGATACAACTATAAAATTATTAAAGTAGATTTATATGAACTGCTATGGAAAGCCCTCCAAGATATAATTTTCAGTGTAAATGAATATTTTCAAATGATGAACAGAATAGATAATATGGTTCTACTGACCTTACTTGCATATGAAAAAGTAATATGAATATAAATATCTGTGTGTGTGCATTTTTTTCCTAGAAGGGAATATAAGTACATAGTAAACCTTAATGAAGAAATAGGACTATTTGGGGATTGGGTGAATTATTATCATTGCTGGGATTTAACAGAATTCTTCTTCATCCCAAAGCTGTCAGTAACTTGACAAACAAAACAAAAAGAAGAAAAGAAAAAAAAAAAAACACTGCTGGGAAAATACAATAGTTTAGTCAGGCCCCCTTGCCTTGGGTCTGGTTGGGTGTGGTGCAGCACATTCTTTGTAAACAAATTGTGGGGGGGGGGTGGATTTAGTGCCAATGTATCTTTTTTAGTTTTGTTGCTGTTTGTGTGTTCAAGAGTGTGTGGAGCAGCAGCCCTGAACTGCTGGTTGGCAGAGAGCTCATGTGTAAAAAGAGAGCATGTTTAATTTGCTGGCAGCTGCTCAGTTTTTCTTTGGACTTTTCCAGTAGCAGTTGAGTTTCCGAGTTTTTCTTTGGGCTGCCTAGCTCTCAGATTGTGTGTGTGTGTGTGTGTGTGTGTGTGTGTGTGTGTGTGTGTGTGTGTGTGTGTGTGTGTGTGTGTGTGCGTGTGTGTGTGTGCGCGTGCGCGCGTGCGCGCGCGCGCAAAAATAAATACTACTCTTTCTTCAGCTATGGCTCCAAGGACCTTTTTTCCGGCTACCTAGCTCATAAACCTGCGTGTGAAGGGTTTGTGACCCAGTCTGGACAATGGGCTTGAGGGGTCTGTGAGCTCCAGACCCAGCCTAGCTCTACACCCACTTTCACATAGACAAAAGTCAGTAGGGAGGAAGTTGACGAGTGTGAGTCTCAGATCTGCTAACTGAATCTCAGAACCCGGTTAGCACAGGTAAATACCATTCCCATCCCGAACGCTTTCCACCTGTACGAGTAACTACCCAGGAGAACCACTGGATAGCCTGTTCCTTGAAGATGGAAAGACAGGAGAGTAGAATTAAATCAAATATGCCTATTCATTCTTGCCAAATTTACTGAAATAAACACCTTAGGTTTTTAGGGGCAGAGTAAATTAAGGAGAAAACAGTATCAGTGTTGTTTACAGAGAAAAATCTCTCCTCCTGTAGGTCAACAGTGAGGAAAATTCCCCTCTAACAGTCATTTGATATTTTTCTGTAACATTTTAATCTTTTAGCATGTGCAGATTTTACTTTTATAGTAAAGGTAGTTTAATATTACATAAAATCTATACTTGTTCTGAAATTTTATAACATGAATAACAGTGAGAACTGTCTGAAAATGAAAATGACTGCCTTATTAATTTATTATTTCATTTAACTGTTATAGGCCAGAAACTTCTTTAGTTCTTGGAGATAGAAAGCTCACTGGCTGCTTTGAGTAGATCAGATTGCAGGGATTGAACGGGAGGCAACATTTGTATTGCCCGTCATTCCAGCTGTCATAGAACTAGAGGTCTAACGATCCATGCTTAGGAGAGTTAAGTAGATGAGTTACCTGCAGCCTAAGACCTGGATGAAAGGTAAGCCCATAAATGGAGCACATAGCCTGGATTTGCAGGCAGAAGGTCGTGGGATACAGACTAAGTACACTGAAGAAATAGAGGCAGTGTACTCTGAGCAGCAGTTGTTTCTACCAAGTTATTTCTGCAGTTGCAGAATCATAATGATAGAAAAATATGCTTCTTTGGTTACTAAACATGTTTAGAAAGCAAGTTTATGTTTAAAAAAATGATTATATTCAGTTTCATTTCGAGTAAAATTGGAGAAGCTATTTGGATCTTCTACACTTGCTGAATATCTACCATTGGCCAGAGACTGTACTAAACACTGTCAGATGCAAAATGAATAAGCAGAACTCTTGCCCCCATGATCGTATATTCTCTTGGGAGAAATAATATAGTTTTATGAATAACCATAATACAATGATGTTTTCAGTAACTGTTTTTTAAATGTGTTGCAAGTACTTGCCTACATATTGGTCTACCGTAATAAACTAAGACCTCTTTGGGGGAAGTTCTGTGTTATCTTCCTCTTTATATCCCCTGTGCTTGACAAGTGTTTGGCAGGTAGAAGGGGGTCAATGTTTATTAAATAAATGATTCAGTGATTGACAGAGACCCAAACGATAGAAGTAGCTGAGAGGAAAGGGAGAATATGTGGAACAGTGCGGAAGAACAAAGAGCAAAGGCTTAAATTAGTTGTGGGAATTTGATCTAGCTCTTGAAAAAATGATGAGTTTTTGACAGGTAGAGATCCAAATGAAAATGAAATGCAATCAAAACATTTGTAAATACTGGGCCTGACCTCATTCAGTGCTATAGTTCACTATGAATAATGCTGAAATGACAGCAAGGGAGATGGCAAACACAATGAAAAGGATAGAAAATATCAGTGACAAACCTGCTCTAAGCCTCCCTACAGAGAATGTGAGAAAAATACGTCTAAGTAGATTCTTGGCCTGAGAGAATAATATGAAGTTATATATTTTGAAAGATTGGGTACAATTGCAAGATACAAAGTGGATCAAAGAGCAACATTTTGTGTAAATAAAAATGGTGTTTTTAATTTTAAATAAAAGTTAAAAAGGGTTGAAAAAGTAATAAGGTACAAATAATGACTATATAAGCCCTTCAGTGTTAAATCTGATCTAGAAAATGTCCCCTTGTGTGTTAAATCTGTGATTTGAGGTACCAGAAAGAGCAAACTCTGCATACTAACTAGGGAATATCTGATGATAGCAAGAAAAAGAACTAATAAGTGGAAGGTAGCTTTTTATGGAAGAGTGAAGGTTATGATTCCCAGATGTGTGCTGTATTGTTTCCACCGGTCAAGAATAAGGGATATTTGTGCTTGACTTGGAAAATAACGCTTTCTTCCCCTCTGTTCCTGAAAAGGAAATGGAGGAAATTTGATAAAGAGAAAAAAATCTCAGTATTTGTCTATTCATTTATTTAGGTGTTTAAATAGATCTGGCCTACAGTGAAAAAAAAAAATATTCAAATACCAAAGGAAGTCCTATCATCCAGAGTCAATATCCATGCGTTCAATTTATCCAAAATACTCTGGCTTCTGCTTTTTAACCTCTGGAATTCTAGTAATTTTTTAGTCTGTTTCAGTTCAGCTGCTTCATTTTATGGATGTATCACTGAGTGTAACTTTTAAAATTTTAAACTCTAATTCAGATTTGGGCCACCAACTTCTCTTTCCCTGGTTCCCTTTCTTCGTCACTCTGACCATACCTATTATTATTTTTTTCTTAAACTGTTTTTTTTTTTTTAACATTTTATTTTTTTAATCTTTTTTTTACATATATACCTATTCTTTTACCTCATGGGCTTTATTCTTTTACCTCATGGGCTTCTCCAACTCTTACTCACCCCACTATCTTCTCAGTTCGCCTCTTCTTCATGTTTTGGCATCTAAGCTAGACCAGCACAGCGGGCTCCTCTGGGTTTGAGTACTGGCAAAAATGACAATTCAGATTTGGTTTGAGATTGTATTCGCTACAGTTTAATACCAAATAGACCAAGAAACAGCAGACTGTTCAACAGATAAGAATACAAGGTGACTGAATGGCCACAGCTTCCTGGAATATCTCTGGGTCCCCCTGAGTTGCATATGAAGTTAGAAAGTGTGTTAGAACTGAGGAACCCTCCAGGTCAGAAAACAAATTCAATTTTTTTCTTTCTTTTTTTTTTTACTTTTATACTATTATGCTAGAGATGGAGCTACTTTGGCATCCAAGAGTCTGCTTAATACAAACTAAAGAAATCTTCTTGCTATGGTGCTTTTCCTTACTTTGTTTTTCTACTTGTTACTATCCTATCAGGCTTACAATTAGAATAGCCACAACCCACCAATCATTACAGATAGAATAATGTATCATGTCTTTCCTTCTTTTGCAAAATCTAAATGGCTTCTACCGCTTGTCTCTTGTGTAAGCCCGTTTCTTTACACATATGCAATGGTACAACCACTAGCACATGTTTTTTAAAATCAGCTAGGCCACAGTGCCATTTGTCAATTTTTGGATAGATCCTGGTCCCCTCCTTGCATTCTCAACAAAAGATATTCTAAAACTTTAACGACCCTCTAAAGCTCCCACCCTACCCTCATCCTTCTTTTTCTTAGCAAATGAGTTTGTCTCATGGTCCTTCAAGAAAATCAATGCTATTAGGAATAGATTCATTCAAATTCCTAACCATACACTTAAAAAAGGACCTATGTCAGAAGGAAATCTGTCCACTTTCTTGTTTGTTAAAAATTGTGCTTTGGATTCCAACTTCTTCCTTGCATTGGGTTCTTTCTCTAGTCACTATTTCCTTGCCTATATTTTTAAGCTCTCTCTGTAGTGGTTTCTTCCCTGCAGTAAATCACATGTTCAAGTCCTTCAATGATTAGCACTCTATCCTTCTGTTTCATAATCAAACAAAAAAGAATAATTTCCACGAGCTGTCTTGACTTCTGTGATGTTCATTTACTCACTAAATTCAGTCAGGCTTTTGTACCATGACCCTGCAGAAGCTCTCTGGCAAGAGTCAATCCTTATTTTATTTGTCCTCTCTGCATCATTTAACACCAGTAAACATCTTCTTTTCCTGAAAATTCTCTGTTCAGTATGATTTTCTGCTTCTACTCTTCTTTTTAAAAAAATTTTATCATTACAAAAGGTAAACATTTTTTACTGCCCTTTACCAATTTCTCCCTAACTTCCCCTTCCCTTCCCCACCTCTGGTAGCCTCAGTTCAATTCTCTCCTTTTGAGAGTTCAAGGAATATTTGTGATTGTTGTATCTTTCTTTTTTTGTTTGTTTGTTTGGTTTTTTTATTTGTTTGTTTTTTCAGCTCCCACTTATGAGTGCAGACATACAGTATTTCTCTTTCTGTGCCTGACTTATTTCACTTAACATAATTTTCTCTAAGTTCATCCATGTTGCTATGAATGCCAGAATTTCATTCCTTTTTATGGAAGAGTGGTATTCCGTTGTGTATATACACCACATTTTCCTTATCCAGTTGTCCATTGATGGATATTTAGGTTGGTTCCAACTCCTAGCTATTGTAAATAGAGTTGCGATAAACATGGGAGTGCAGGTATCCTTTGCGCATGATGATTTCCATTCCTTTGGGTATATACCCAGCAGGGAGATTACTGGATTGAATGGCAGTTCTATCTGTAGTTGTTTGAGGAAACTTCATACCATTTTTCATAATGACTCCACTAATTTACAGTCCTACCAACAGTGCAGGAATGTTCCCCTTTCTCTGCATCCTCTCCAGCATTTGTTATTCTCTGTCTTTTTGATACTAGCCAGTCTAACTGGTGTGAGATGATATATCAGTGTGGTTAAGATTTGCATTTCCCTATGCTTATTGTTATTGACCATTTTTTCATGTCTATGTTGACCATTTGTATATCTTCCTTTGAGAAATGCCTATTCAGCTCCTTTGCCCATTTTTAAATTGGGTTACTTGTTTTTCTACAGTTAAGTTGAGTTCCTTGTATATTCTGGATATTAATCCCTTGTTGGACACATAGTTTGCGAATATTTCCTGCCATTCAGTAGGTTGTCTTTTCACTCTGTTAACTGTTTCTTTTGCTGTGCAGAAGATTTTTGGTTTGATTTAATCCCTTCTGCTTATCTTTCCTTTTGTTACCTGTGCTTTTGGGGACTTGTTCATAAAGTCTTTGCCCAGTCCTACTTCCTAAATTGTTTCCCCTATCTTTTCTTTTAGTAGTTTTATAGTTTCAGGTTTCATCTATGTCTTTAATCCATTTTGAGTTGATTTTGGTATATGGTGAGTGGTACAGGTCTAGTTTCATTCTTCTACATATGGATGTCCAGTTTTCCCAGCACCACTTATTGAAGAGGCTGTCATTTCCCCAATGTATGCTCCTGTTGCCCTTGTCAAATATCTGTTGACTGTAAGTATGTGGGTTGATATCTAGGTTCTCTATTCTGTTCCATTTTTCTGTTTATATGCCAGTACAATGCTGTTTTGGTTCCTATAGGTTTGTAGTATAACTTGAAGTCAGGTAGTGTAGTGCCTCCAGGTTTATTTATTTATTTATTTTGCTCAGGATTGCTTTGGCTACTCAGGGTCTTTTATTGTTCCATATGAATGTTAGGATTGATTTTTCTATTTCTGTGAAGAATGTCACTGGTATTTTGATGAGGATTGCATGGTCTGTAGATCACTTGGGTAATATGAACATTTTCACAATGTTAATTCTTTCAATCCAGGAGCATGAAATGTTTCTCAATCTTTTTGTGTCCTCTTTAATTTCTTTCAGCAGTGATTTGCAGTTCTCACTGTAGGGATCTTTCACCTCCTTGGTTAAACTGATTCTTAGGTATTTTATTTTTTTTCATGACTATTGTAAATGGGCTTGCTTTCTTGATTTCTTCTTCTACAGTTTTTTGTTGTAGTATTTGAAAAGTTACTAACTTTTAGGTGTTGACTTTGTATCCTGCAACTTTACTGAAATTATTTATCAGCTCTGAGAGTTTTTCTGTAGAGTCTTTAGGTTTTCTTATATCTAGGATCAGGTTATCTGCCAACAGGGACAGTTTCGACTTTGTCTTTTCCAATCTGGATGCCGTTTATTTCTTTCTCTTGCCTGGTTACTCTGGCTAGTATTTCCAATACTACATTAAATAGGAGTGTTGAGAATGGGAATCCTGGTCTTGTTCCTGTTCTGAAAGCTTTTCCCAGTTTAGGATGATATTGGTAGTTGGTTTGTAATATATGGTTTTTATTGTGTTGTGATATTTTCCTTCTATACCTAATTAGTTGAGAGTTTTTATCATGAAGGGATGTTGAATTTTTCAAACACTTTTTCTGCATCTATTGAGATAATCATATGGTTTTTGTCCTTGATTTTGCTGATGTGGTATATCACATTTATTAATTTGTGTATGTTGAAACATCCTTGCATCCCTGGGATGAATCCCACTTGAACATAGTGTATATTTGTCTTTGATGTTTTGCTATATTCTGATTGTTAATATTTTATTGAGGATTTTTGTATCTATGTTCATCAGAGATATTTGTAGCTTTCTTTTTTGTTGTATCTTTGTCCAGTTTTACTATCAAGGTGATGCTGTCCTCATAGAATGAGTTTGGAAGAATGGCCTCTGTTTCAATTTTTTGGAATAACTTGAAGAGGATTGGTATTAATTCCTCCTTAAAGTTCTGGTAGAATTCAGCAGTAAAGCCATCTAGTCCTGGGCTTTTCTTTGTGGGGAGGCTGCTGATCACTACTTTAGTGTCATTGCTTGTTACTGATGTGTTCATGTTTTCTATTTCTTCTTGATTCAGTCTTGGTAGTCTGTATGTGTCCTAAAATTTATCTGTTTCCTCCAGATTTTCAAATTTGTTGGTGTATAGTTGTTCATAATAGTCTCTAATGATTCTTTTTATTTCTGCAGTATCAGTTGTAATGTGTCCTTTTTCAATTCTGATTTTTATTATTTGGGTTTTCTCTCTTCTTTTTTGATTAGCCTAACTAATGTTTTGTCTATTTTGTTTATTTTCTCAAAAAAAAAAAAGCAACGACTTTTTGTTTCATTGAGTTTTTTATATCATTTTTTGGGTTTCTATTTCATTTAGTTCTGCTCTGATTTAATTCTTGCTTTCTGTCTACTAATTTTGGGATCAGATTCTTGTTTTTCTAGTTCTTTGAGGTGTAGCATTAAGTTGTTTATTTGAAATCTTTCTATTCTTTCAAGGAAAGTGTTCATTACAGTAAACAACGAACTTAGTATTGCTTTAGCAGTATCCCACAGGTTTTGGTATGGTGTGTCTTTATTTCCATTAGTTTCAAGACTTTTTTTGATTTCCTGTTTAATTTCTTCTTGGACGCATAGGTCATTCAGGAGCATGTTCAATTTCCATATGTTTTTATAGTTTCCTGAGTTTTGATTGTTATTGATTTCTAGTTTCATTTTGTTGTGGTCTGAAAAGAAACTTGATGAATTTGATTTTTTAAAATTTGTTGAGACTTGATTTGTAACCTAATATATGGTTTATTCTGGAGAGTGTTCCATGTGCTGATGAGAAGAATGTATATTCTGTAGTTGTTGTATGAAATGCTATGTAGATATCTGCCAAGTCCAATAGATCTAAAGTGTAATTTAAATCCTGTGTTTCTCTGTTGAATTGCTGCCCAGATGACCTGTCCAGTGATGAGAGTGGGGCCTTCAGGTCCCCCATTATTATCTTTGTGGTCTATCTCTTTCTTTACATCTAATAGCATTTGCTTTATATTGTGGGTACTCTGTTTGGGTGCATATATGATTTATGATTGTTATGTCTTCTTGTTGGATAGATCCCCTTATCATTATATAGTGGTCTTTTTGTTTTCTTTTTATGGTTTTTGGTTTACAATCTATTTTATCCAGTATCAGAATAGCTACTTCTGCTTGTTTTTGGTTTCCATTTGTGTGTTATATCTTTTTCCATCCCTTCACTATTAGTGTGTGTCTTTACAGGTAAGGTGAGTCTCTTGAAGACAGCATATAGTTGTGTCTAGCTTTTTAATACAGGCAGTGTCTTTTTGAGTGGGGAGTTTAATCCATTTACACTGAGAGTTGTCATTGAAAGATGTTGTTCTACTCCTGACATTGTATTGATTTTTGCTTGGTTGCTTTTAATATCTTTTGTTCCTTTCTTCCACTTTTATTGTTTGTCTTGATATTTGTTGGGTTTTTGTTGTGATAAGATTTAGTTTCTTTCTCTTTCTCATTTGCATGTTGTTCTACCAGGAGGTTTGTTCTTTCTTGTGTATTCATGGTAGTGATTATTTCTTGAATTCCAGATGCAGAACTCCCTTGAGGATTTCTTGCAGGGCTAGTTGTGTAGTGGTGAACTCCCACAGTTTTTGTTTGTCTAGAAAATATGCCATGTTTTTTTCATCTGAAGGATAGCCTCACTGGGTATAGTGTTCTTGGCTGACAGTCTTTTTCTTTCAGTATTTTTAATATATCATCCCATTTTCTTGTGGCTTCTGGAGTTTCTGTTGAGAAGTATGTTTTTAGTCTGATAGGGGCTCCCTTATAGGTGACTTGACATTTTTCTTTTGCTTCTTTTAAGGTTCTCTCTTTGTCTTTGAGCTTTGCAAGTTTGACTATAATGTGTCTTAGAGAGGATCTTTTTGGGTTGAATCTGTTTGGGGATCTTTGAACCTCCTGTATCTGAAGGTCTGTGTCTCTCCCTATACCTGGTAAGTTTTCTGTTATTACTTTGCTGAATAGGTTTTCCATGCCTTTTTCTTTCTCTTCCCCTTCCGAAACACCCATGATTTGAATGTTTACCTGCTAAAGGTTGTCTGTTAGCTCTCTCAGATGTTCTTGATTTTTAAATTTATTTCCTTTTTTTGGTCTGCCTGGGTTATTTCAAAAAGACTATCTTCAGGATCAAAAATTCTTTCTTCTGCTTATTCTAGCCTGCTGCTTAAGCTCTCAGTTGTATTTTTTATTTCGTTGAATGAATATTTCAGTTCCATGAATTCTGCTACATTCTTTTCTAAGGTATTTATCTCTTTGTAGATTTCCTTCTTCATATGCTGCATTTTTTTTTTCTTGTTTCATTATGTTGTCTGACTGAGTCGTCTAGTATTTCAGTGAGTTTCCTTAAGGTTGTTGCTCAGAATTCCTTCTCAGTCATTTCAAGATTTTCCTGCTCTATAGGGTCTGGTATTTGAGAATTGCTGTATTATTTTGGTTGTGTTATATTTTCTTGGATTTTCATATTTCTAGTATCTCTATTTTGATTATCTGGTCATCTGGTAGAGCAGTTGCTTTTTTATTACTCTGGGATGGGCTTTGAGGAGAGAGATGTCATCTTATTTTTCTGGTTTCTGCTGGTGTCTCTCCTTGTGTCAGTGCAGTTGTTTGGCAGACTGCCTGCACATTGGCTGTGGCTATTACCATGGAGACAACCTGCTTTTGCAGCAGGTGTGGCTGTGGCTGTGGCTGTGGTGGGCCACCCACCCAGAAGTGGTGTTTTCAGCTTGCTCCAACCCTGCTTCCAGGTTGGGTTTGTTGCCTTCAGCTCCTCCTGCTTAAGATCCAGGCATGCTCCTTGCTTGCTACTGGGTAGTGGGGGCTGCCCTTGGCTCCTGCCCATGGCCCCAGGCATGCTCCTTGCCTGCTGCTGGGCAGTGGGTCTGCTTCTACTCTTCTTATTCTGTTTCAATATCCCAGACCATCCCTTTCAATATGATCATTTTTCTTCTCTCTACTCAATAAATTGTGTTATGTCCCATGGTTTTCTTCTTGATCCTCTTCTCTCCAATATCCAGACCTAGATGCCACCATCCACAATCATGGCTCCAACTTCTATCAATTTATTGTTAACTCATAATTACATATTACAAATCTAACCTTTTTCTCCATTTTCCAGATCCATAGGCCCAATGGCCTGGACTGCATGGATATTCCTGTGTCCCTAAAATCAACATGTCTAAGACTGAGCAAATAATTTTTTCTTAGTCCTTTTTTTCACTTCCTAATTTTGGTAAATTGCAATATTATCCACTCAGTGTCTCAAATGCAGAGGCAGCTTCATGGACATGAAACTACTGTAGTTGTATTGGACCCCGTGCTCAGAAAGAGGTCCTACATTTGTGAGTTAATATTCTGTGGTTGCCATCTTTATATACTTAATAATTTTATCCTTAAATTTATGTTTTGTAAATGAAATTTGATGGGACAATGAAGCATACACTTGCAACCTTGACTCACATGCCATCCCACTTCCTGCCACCTCTCCATCTACCTGGGAGAGCTTCTCGTCCGTCTGCTTTCTTGCTCCACCTAGCAACCACTGCCACCCTTCACCTCTGGTGTGGGTCTGGACAGAGTCATGGGGAGATGTCGGGCTGGATATGTTGTGCCCCACACACAGAGTTACAGGATGGGTCTCCAGGCACCTGTGAGGATCTACACTTGCCCCATGAGTATCTCTGTGCCTGAGGAAGTGTAACATTAAATAACAAATTAAAACACCATGAAATGTAGCCTATGTTTGCAGTATATACTTTTCTCACACTACTTTTTACCTATAGATGATTGGGGGTCCAAATAATTCATGCATATATTATTTTTTCTCTGTCCTTTTTAGTTCAATTTCATGGTCTTTCTACCAATATCGTTCTCTAAAAAATCTATCTTCTAAGAATCCTGTTAATATTCGTTTTATCCCCCAATTTTTTTTTTTTTTTTTTAATATTACTCCTTCTCTGCCTTGATCTTCTGCTGAGACTGCTGAGGGACAACAACCTTAAGCTTTTAAAAAGACTTATTCTTTGACTGAACAGTTTTCTGTCTGGTTTCTTTTTAAGGTCTGATGGACAGCTTTATCTTTAGACCAAATATTCTTGACCATGCCCTTGATTTAATCTTGAGGATATTTCCCATGTTTAGTATCACTTTCCATCTGGGGAGACTGGGAATTTTTGAAATTATCAATTATACTTTTAATGAGTCATGCTTTAGTTCATCTCTCTCTTCTTAAAATTTACTATAAGGAGCAATAAGATATCAGGGACACCATCACATCTCTGCTTGGAAATATTACTAGTTAGACCACTTAGGTATATTTTCTGTTTCCCACACTAAGACAGATAAAAATGTTGCTACCCTTTTCACCACTACTTAAGAGGACTCCCTTGATAACAGTGTCCAGTAACATTTTTCCATTCTCCTTTAAGCATTCATTGGTAGCCTATTTAAAAGCTATCGTATATCTACTCACAGTCTCTTTGATATTCTGGAGGTTTTCACAAACATTCTCTTCAAAGTCCTTCTAGCTTCTAGGTGTTAGCCAGTTCCAAAGACATTCCAACATGTTAGGTTTTGTTCTGGCAGCACCCCTTTCCTAGCGCCAATATCTATATTAGTTATCTGCTGCTGCATACCCACATACCCTCAAACTTTAGCAGCTTAAAATAAAATACATTTATTTTCTCACAGTTTTTGTGGCTTAGAAATCCAGAAGTGGCTTAGCTAGGTGGATCTGACTCAGGTGTTTCATGAGATTGTAATCAAGATAGCAATTTGAGCTGCAGTCATCTGAAAACTCAACTGGAGCCGGAGGATCTGCTTCGAAGTTGGTTTAGTCACACGACTCGACAAAATGCCTCAGTCTCTTGCTGGCTGGAGGCAAGAGGCGTTAGTTCCGTGATACAGAAACCTCTCCATAGGGCGGCTTGAGTGTCCTTAGCAGGCTTTCCTCAGAGAAAGTATCCACAGGAATAAGAAAGGAGAACCCCACATGCCTTTGATATCTTCATCTCAGAGTCACACATGTCACTTCCGCCATACTCTATTCATTAGAAGTGAGTCGCTAAGTACAGTCTGCACTCAAGCGAGGAAATATTAGGCTCTGCCTTTTGAAGTGAAGAATATAAACCATTCGTGGACATATTTTTAAATTTCCATGCACATATATACACCTCTGTGTCTGTTTCTGTATCTATTTCTCTATCTGTGTACCTATCTATCATCAGTCTCGAAACCATGAGCTCGTACTAACACCTCAAATTCTAAGCCAACAGCACAGGGCATATTTTAGCCTCATTTGTCATTTCAATCTCCAGCTCTTAGAAAACTACCTCTCATTATTCACAATATGTTTATTTATTTGCTCAATCCTTGAATATATGTAAAAATGTTTTTAGAATTCTCAACCTATGTCTCTGTGAAAAGCAGATATACTAACTGGAGTATAATATTTGTGTTCAGTTGCTTTTGTCTTTAGCCTTATAGTATATGGTTAAAATTAAAGTTTTTTCAAAAGTATTTATGTTAACACTTTTTTATGCCAGCCTATTCAGTGTGATTATGTTATTCATTTCTAATATAGTTAGGTTCATATGTGACCGCTTTTGTTTTGTTTTGTTTCGTTTGGGTTTACCCCTACATCTTGGATTATTATGATTTTGAGGAGTAGGTGGAATGTTACCGTGATTCTGCAAGTCAGAACTATTCAAAAAGTACTCAGAGTACATCTCCTTGAGCCCTTTGAACCTGTACCCAGGCCCTCATTCTTTTCAGCCAGTTCCCACCCACCAGTCTCAATAGTGGTTGGTTCATGTTTCCTGTATTTCTTTATGCACAAATTAGCAGGTTCATTTATATTTTCTCATATCCCCTTATTTCTTACATAAGCGCAGCATAACATTTTGCACTTTCCTTTTTAAACTTAAAGACGTATCGTGTAAATCACTCCATGTTGTTCAAAGAAATATTCCACATATTTTTTGTTTTATTTTACAGTTGCATAGTACTCTATTTTGTGGATGTATTATAATTTATTCAAACACTCCTGTGTGTATGGGTTTTTATTTTGTTTATATTATTTTGAAATTACACACAATGCATCAACAAATAATCTTGTGCATATGTAAAAGTAATCTCTTACATGTGGAGGTAATTTCTTCAAAATTTGGTGTCTGTGTCTAAAGCAGACTGCAGGTGTAGTTTTGTTTGATATTGCCAACTTTTTCTGCAGAAGGTTTTTGCCAATCTGTATTCCCACTAGTAAGGTATAAGCAGAAGAATATATTGTCATGGCATACATATTAATTTTCACCAGACTTGCAGGTGAGAGGTCACATTTCAGTGTTGCTTCATTTCTATTTTTTCTAATTTTGAGTAAATTTGAACATATTTAATATGTTTAAAGGCAATTTTTCTATCTTTAATAATGTCTGTTCATGCTTTTTCCCCTTTTTCTATCTTGCTTTTGGTCTTTTTCCTCCTCAGCTTTTAAGAGTTATTTACATATTATGAATATTAGCAATTTGCCTATAATATATGTTGCAACTATTTTCTCTCAGTTTGTCAGTTGTCTTTGGGCTTTTTAATGGTGATTTTCACAGTGCAATTTTTAAATATTTTTGGCAGTAGTTTATCAATTTTCTATTGTCTCTGAGCTTTGTATTATGAATTTTCACTAAACTCGTATTAAGGAGTAATTCACCCATGTTTTCTCCGGGAACTATATGGTTTTATGTTTTACATTTAGATCTCTGACCTGTTTGGAGTTTATTCTTGTGTGCGGTATGTGGTATGAAGGATCTAATTTTATTTTTTCCAAGTGGGTAGTCAGCTGTTCCAGCATCGTTTATTAAAAAAATATCTCTTGTCTCAGAGATTTGTGGGAAAAGTATCTTATTTTTGAATAAGAGAGACTTAAGGGTATAAGGGAAATATAAGATTAAATCATTCAGAAGGAGAATATAAACATTATAATAACAGTTATTATTTATTGTGTATCCACTATGTCCCAGGTACTATAAGTATACTATATACATTATCTCATTTAATCTTTATACCAGCCTTAATTGTTAATCCATTTTACAGATGAATACAATGAAGCACAAAATGATTAAATAACTTTCCCTGGGTCATGAAGTAAATATTTAGTAAAGGCAGAATTTGGATTATGTTGATTTGGATTCACATCTTATTCTTGGCCGCACTAAAGTATGCTTCATGGGAGCATGGTGGAAGTATAGAATAAATTGATGTTTATCAAATTTTAATATGCAAATAAATTCCCTAAGATCATGTAAAAATGCAGGTTCTGATTCAGTACATCTGTTATGGAACCTGAAATTCTACATTTCTCAACTCCCAGATTATTCTCATGCTGCTGGTCTACAGCATTAATGACAAGCTACGTTGTCCGAGTAGATTATGGAAGCTAATAATACCAGAAAAGAGATTGATTCCCCCCCCAAAAGGGCTAAAAATAAACAAGATTTAGAATCTGGATATTATATGTAATTTAATTTCATCCTCTATACAAGTCAAATTCAAGAATGATGTGTGTCAAACGTATAGTAAAATGTTTTTGCCATTGGAGGCAGGATTGGAAGTGTGAAAAGAGGTAGGATTTCATTTCTTCCCATAAATAGATAAATAGATATTTTTCTGGCTTTAAGGGTAACTTTTTACTTTCAATTTTGTGTTTTTGAAAAATTTAGCATGGTTATTTCTGAGAAGCTAACGCTCACGTGGATAGAATCATGTACAGGGTATTAGGCATCTGGAGGACAAGAGCGTATGGTTAGAAAGAGATCTCAGGGTCTACAATCTTAAAGATAGCATGTAACTGATTTCGAAGTACAGCAGTACATTTGCAGATTTGATGTGGCCTGGAGAGAACATTGCCAAAATTGTAAAACTCAAAAAATGTAGAGACCTAGGTGCTGTCAGGTGTACAGCGTCAAAGTTGTACTAATAATTAGCACAGTAGAGTAAAGACAAAGAATGATGAGCCGTATGCTGAAGGCTCAGAAAAAGGTAGAGGAGCATCATCTTTTAAATAGGTAGATGATGCTGAGGATAGAGACTATGATAAAAAACAATGAATATATTTGCAATTTCTATTTTTTATGCATTTTTAAAAAGCAAAATATTAAACATATCAAATTTAAAATAGACAGGCTTAACAAATGGCAATATTTTATAACATTTACCCATTCTTTGTAGGACATATTTTCCTAGTCTTTCTTTAAAATTTCACTTCTCAGTGCATCCCAATGGTAGTAGATTCCATTAAGCTAAATATTTAAAAAATCAAGTGACAGGTACCTAATCTTGCCTTTCAGGTGTTGGTTATTTGCATAAAATACTAATAGAGAAATGTTATTTCATCTTGCTAAAGTATTTTCCATACAAATATTCATGTGTTCTTTACTTTTTTTGCTCGTTACAAAAACTTCCAATCGATTTACTATAGTAATCATATCTATTTGACAAGTATCTATATGTAATACCTGATGGGTTTTATAATTGTGAATTTGTTTTTTGCTTTCTCCAAAATTATATAATCACTGAAAGCAGTACGTATAACTGCATAGAATGCCTGCACAACCATACAGAGACAGAAGTTTTTGTTCAGTTTCATGCAGCCACCTCTTAATCGTCCGTGGTGATTGAGGGACAATAGCATAGAAAAGTGAAATCATTTTAGTGGATAGGTATAACCACCTCTACCCTAGTTAATCCTATTAGTTGAGATGCTAGCAGGTAGTCAATAGACTCATTTGGATTTCATCTCCTACATTATTCCATTTGCAGATACTTGTTACTGAGTAAATGCTAATGATCAGGGAAGCAGCCAAAAGGCAGGAAGCAAAAAGAGACAGAGAAGCAATGGGAGTGGATAGCCCCAGACTAGATCATCGGTTCCTGTATAATCACAGGTTGTGATAGCGCTATTGCTGTAAGGATATAAATGACTATTACAGCCTCATAATGGAAAGAAATAGAGGTCTTGTTTTTCAAATATGTAAATGCACTGAAGGAAATGTCCCATCCAATTATTTTATTTCCATTTTGAGACTGTAATTGAGCACGTGCTCTATTTCTAAATATTTTTTGTTTTTCTCCAAGATTTTATATACTGTCTTCTTTCTAAGCATCTTTCCCTATTTCCTTCCTTTTATTAAGTTGATTATGATGGGCACATCCAATTGGTTTCAGTCCTGCAAAACCTGTTTACTGACTAGAAAAAGGTGAACTATATAAATATGCCTGCTTTGATTATTTAGCTTTGGGAAACAGATGTCACTAGAGCTTCTTTATGTCCCTTGACCAAACTTCCCAAATACAATGTGCTAGTGTTTATGTTGAAAATCTTACCAATCCTCTTTAGTACCTACAATAAAATAACAGCATGTACTAAGAGCCCCCAGCTGAATAAATTATAATTTTGTTGTAGGAATTAATAACCATAATTTTGTTATTAATAAGCTAATTTCCAGCTAGCAATATGAACTTGGTTGTGCGAGATGGCTATCTATTGTAAGCACTGAGAAATATTTGATCTCAGTGTAATCTTTGTTAACCAGAAGTTTGATAGCAAAAAAGACTACATTATATTTATATTTAATGAACACTCCCCTCCCCCAGTACATACATCACTTTCCTGTTCTCTCTCAAGTTTTATTCTTGGTATAATAAAGAGTCTAACTCCATTTTGTTAATGTTTGACTATTGATAGCTTTTAAGTCTCACCCCTCCCTCTTTCCCTTCTGCCCCACATCTGGCAAGCAAGCTGATAAGAAAGTCCCCATTCTTCCTCTTTTGGTCACAGCAGGAAGTTCCAACCACGCACATGAACCTTCACTCCAGTCTAACCTCTAACTACATAAAAACTCCATGCCAGTCTCCTTTCCCTGTTCTTTTAAAACATTTTTGGACTAGCTTGGGAGGCATGCTCTGCTCTGCCCAGCATGCCTCATTGTGTGAGTAATACATTGTTTTACTTACTTTATAAAATAATAAATTTTATTTTTACCCTCATGATATGAGTATGGTATCATCAGTCTTGATATCTGAACCAAATTTAGGGGTGGAGATCCATCCTGTTTCTTTGTAATATTCACAAAAACAAGAAAATAAACCCTGCTGACCATAGATTTTTACTGCTTTCATTCATCACTCATGTACTAATTTATTTTTCTAACAAATATTCGAAGTCTTTGAACAAAAGATTACTCTGGGAAATGGGATATAACAATTCAAAATACTTAGTTTTGGCCACTAGGAAACCAAGAATATATACAAATTGTACCTAAACCTGGGGATATTTGTTAACAATTTGACATTCTGACAATCATGCTATTGCAAGTCCCACATATTTGACTTAGCCTCCCTCATGGTTTACTACTTCTGTTCAGCAGAATACTGCAAAATCAGGAAGAAAATGGAAAAGTGAAAATAGACTCATTTTTTTAAAAGAAACTTGAAAATAAGAGGTTAAAGCAGAAAGACAGCCAGAGCATTACTTATCTCCATCTTTACTGCCATCACCCTTGCCAAACAACTATCATCTAGCAACTTCCTCTCTGGTTTCTTTCTTTCATTATATCCTGCTATGCATTCCACATATAGCATAACCACCTTGTAAAATGTAAACCAGGTAACTAGACTCCTCAATTAAACTCATCAGCAGCTTTCTTATTGCATTTGAATATAGGAATCCGTCCCTGCCTGCCCGTCCAACTACATCTCCTGCCTTTATCCCCTCTCTCACATATTCTGACACAATGGCTGTTTTAACCATCTCTGAATTCTCTGAAGTCTGAACCTTCAAATATGCTGTTCCCAAATGCTCTCTCCTCAACTCTACCTCCTTAATTTATTTTCATATCTCAGCATAAAAGTCCTCAGATAGGCCTTTTCTGAGCCCCCTCAATCCAACTCATACTTCTATATTTCTAATAGCGCACTATTCTTTTTCTTTCTCAATTGTTATCACAATTTATAATTATGTATTTAACTTTATATTTGTTTAAAATCAAGATAGGAAAAGTCCATGAAGACAGGGATCCTGTCTTTTTTTGGTCACTTGGGAGACAAGTTTCCATGAGCCTCTCAAGTTTCTACACATTTTTGTAGCAGAAACAGACTGCTGTTTTTCCTGACTATTTTTCCAAGGATGTTTGTATAGCAAACAGCCTTGAAAGAGAAAGATAGCATGTCTCTCAAGCAGTCATTCTTACTGTCCAGTATAATATACATAATGCAAAGGTCAGGCACACTTACTGCCCATTATAAAAGATTCTAGTTTCCTAAGCTCAGGGTTCCTCTCCTGCATTACTCTACCACGTGTGCCAGTGTCGCCTGCACTCCCTCTGCCACAGAACGCAGAGAGAATTCAGGCCTGGAACACTGATACAAATGCTTATACCTTAGCTAATATTATTGTTATAAATAATATACTGCCTTTTTTCTCTGACCCAAGAGTTTCATGCCTTCTGCCAGCGTTCATGGGTCTGTGCCAGGCTAACTCGTAAGCTTATAAGTAGAGTAAAATCTCAGACTTTTGATAGTTCTTAAAAGTCACCACCATAAACTTAGAATAAGGATAGTGCTTGGCCCACATTAGGTGTCTAGTAAAAATGTGTTCATTCAGTGAATGAAGTATTGTGTCCTTTTGAGAATCTCATTAAATTTGGTTCCTCACCCTAAAAAAAAAACTGCAGGTATGTAAATGTACACATAATTTTCTCTATAATGTCAGGAGGATAGCAAACTTTCTGGAGCCCTTCCATAAACAGATAGATCTCCATAGACTTTCGATTTAATGATGGTCTAGTTTAATTCTATTTCCGTATGCACATAACAAGACTGAAGCCTAAAGAAAACCCATATGTTTAATCCATTTGGACTGCTATAACAAAATGCTTTAGACTGGGTAATTTATAAACAATAGAAATTTATTGCTTATAATTCTACAATTAAGAATTGTAGAAGGCTGGAGATTCCGAGATCAAGGCACCAGCAGATTTGGTGTCTGGTGAGGGCTTTTGCTCTGTTTCAAAAATGGCACTTCCTTGCTGTGTTTCCTCACAGAAAGGACAAACAGGCACACTCAAGCCCTATTATAAGGGGACTAATCCTTCTGATGAGGGTGGAGCCCTCACAATTTTATCACCTCTCAAAGGTCCACTTCTTAATACCATCACATTGGGGGTCTGTTTCAACATATGAGTTTTGGAGGAACACAAACACTTAGATCATAGCACCATATCTCAGAATGTCATTATTATTATTTTTTTGTCCTAGTTACCACCTCTACGTTCATACCAGCATCTTGAAATAATTTTTAGAACCCAAGATAAAAGCACTTCTTTTCATAGAGGTGGTAAAATTCTGGCATGTGCTAGCATTCAGAATATATGTTAATAAAGGTGGGTTCAAGAATAGTTAGATAAACCCATGGCCAGAACCATGAATGAGATTGAAGATGAGTTCTAAGTTGGTTGAGATTTTCTTACTGTATAATGAAAATGGCTTCAGAAAATACAAGACAATCTGTATGCTCTTCCAATTGCTATGCTCTTCCTGGTGCTGTTGGCACAGACTGTACCTAGTACTGGGCTAGAATAAACCATAGTTCTCATCCAATAACTGGATAGTTAATGCAAAGGACCTAGTCCCGTTACTGATAATTCCCTGACTTTGAGAAAGTTACCATTTGAGTCTAGGTCTCCTCGTCTGTAAAATGAGATAATTTTATTTAAATTACAAGGTTGTTTTAAAATTAAAATAACATTTTGTGGAAAGAACTAGCTTGAGGAAGGTCCAGAGACAATGATAACATAAGCTATTTACAAGTAATCACTGTGTCTGCCTGTGGTATCTCCTTTAGTCTCTCTTCCTTTGTTTTTAAATTACAAACTCACATAATTGCCATACCCTGACATAAGAAATCCTCCTTCCCACAGGTACTCCTATGCTACTACAAAGTTTCATTTGGTGGAAATATAGTCCTATTACTTGGCTCCAGGGACAATCAGTTTTGATGTATTACGGCCCTTGGAATTTAGATCCGATGGGCTTAATCTTCATATATAGTTCAAAGCAGAGGTTATTTAAACTTCTTTGCACTAGGAGTTACAAAGCCCAAACATACACCATAAAAGAGATGTAAATATGTAAATTGTGAAGGCACTGTAGATATCAATTTCAATGACAATTTGCCCATTGATTCATGGCAAGTTCTTTATTGTCTCTGAATTTGGTTTCTTTCCTTGTAAAATGAAATAGTAGTTACATCCAGGGCTGTTGTGAATATTAAACAAGATTTTGTGTAAAATTCTCAGTTGAAGATATTAATATATCCACACACACATACATACATACAAAACTGAAAAGTACATATTGGCTTAATTTTTTTCAGAGAAACTGACCCAGAGAGACCAAGCAGTTTCTTCAAGGTAACATAGCTAGGAAAATGTAGAATTAAGATGAAAACTCACTGGGGTCCTGAGGTATGGAGCCAGGGAAAGCCAAACCCAGCCACAGCTAGGCAAGCTGCTGCCATTGCCCCAGGGCCCTGCCAGGGTTCCGAGGATGTAGCCAGGGGAAGCTGAACCCATCTGGCACCCAGGTAAAGAGCACACGAAAAACAAACACCATTTCCATGCGGGTAGCCCACCATAGCCACCACAATCGCCATGGCTGCTGCAAAAGCAGCTAGTCTCTATAGCAGCAGCCACAGCCACCGTGCAGATGGCATGCCAGACTCTCAACTGCATTGAAACAAGGAGAGGCACCAGTGAAGACCAAAAAAAAAAAGGAGGCCCTCTTTCTCCACAAAGCACACTCCAGAGTAATAGAAGCATCTGATTTATGATAATAGGGGAGGATTTGATCACACCTGTCTCTGTGCTGGACAGATCATCTAAGCAACAAGGCAACAGAGGAACAGTTAATTTATCAGATGGAGAGAACAAATCTATGGTTATTAGAGGGGGGAGGGGGGAAGGGAAGGGAGAAGGGGTTAAGGGGGAGGGGGAGGGGAGATTGATAAGGGGCATAAAAAATAAGTGTGATTTGTAACATGGATAGAATATGCTAATAAAAATGAATTATAAAGTAAAATTAAAATTAAAAAAAATAAAAACTTATGCCTGTGACAATATCCAGTTCTGTTTTGCTCTCAGAGACTGTCCAAAGGCAGAAGAATAACAGATGATTTGGGCCATATAAGAAGTATTCTATTTGTTCTACTTTAAGAGTGTTATTTTGGACCTGAGGCTCTAGACTTGTGAAAATTTTTCAAGTCTTGTAAGAATAAGAAATGCATAGGAGGATCATCGATGCCTTTCTCTCAGGAAACTGTCATTAAAGCACTTACGAATTAACAGAATATGTACTCACTAAAATAAAGACTGGTTGAAAATCAAGCAGATGAACAACTTAGGAAGCATCTCATAATAAAAGGCAAAGTATTTGTCTTTCATTACAGACTTGAACCTTTAACAGATCTCTATGGGAAAGGCTAAATAAGCAGTAACAGACATCACAGATGCCACTGTGTAAGATTTTAGTGTCAGATGTATCTTACTTTTTATCAGAATTTATAAACACAGCAAAAAATCTCTAGGTCTAAATGCAGTTGGATGAAGAGTAATCATGATGTGCTAATGACAAATTTTCTTTTAATGGCTTGGGTGGATGAACGAACTAGCCAGTATAAGTACTGGTTTCGAATGGCAGGTAAATGCATGCAGATGGTAAAAATACTTTGCACTTCAGCCTTCCTCTGTGAGTTCTAGTCCCTGGATTGAGTGATGTGGCTGTCACTTATCATGCCATATAGAAATCCAATATTACTTTCATACCCTAAATAATTTTATGGTAATTTAGGTTCCCCTTAACTTTGACAAGATATGTCTCCCTCTGTTCCCCATGGTGAAGGGCAAATGCTTGTTCTCACAAGAATATACACAGATGGCTTCCGAAAGTAGGTGTAATAGCTTGATATAGCCCTAAAACTGAAGAAATTTTTGTGATGCTTTACTGCACCCATGTGATGTTGAGCCAAAAAGGCAGTGCTACTCACAGCATATGACCCCAAAGTGCATAAAGCAAATTAGGAAAAATTTAATGCAAGCATGTGAATTGTAGATGAGTCTGGAAAGCTCTCATGGAATCTCTTGAATAAGAATTAAATTTTTAAAATTTCAGTAATTTGGTACTATGTCATTTTTGAGTCATATTTTTAGCAAAATGTGTTTTATGTCCAGTTTTGTAGATCATTGCCAAATGAAAACATTGATAGGCTTTATATAAACTTAGTTAATAAATCCAAGAAAATGTGTCAATTTTTTAAAGGATTGCTTTAGGGACAGTTAATTATAAATGGCTCATTTTCGTATTGGCAACTCAATACGTCAATTTGGCAGCGGTCTCAAGAATCCTGGCTCAATAATTAATGCAATGCTGTTTGTTTGGCAATGAAAAATATACAATATGCCTTCACAGAACTCACTGAATTAGATCTACTATTTCTCCCTTTTAAGTAGTCTCTGTAGAGAACTGTCTCAGGCTGGTATTCCCTTTACTGTTATAAGAAGTTTTGATATTGTGGAATGCACCATTTCCAGCTATTATATTTCTAAAGTACAGTGTTACTGGAGAGCTACCAAGTACATAACTGATACAGAACTGATTATTAGCAAGATATTATAACTGGTGTTTTAACACTACCCACAACTGTCGACTCAGGGGAATGTAATTTTTTTTTACTTGACCTCCATACCATCTGTGCAAATTGGCATGCTTTGTGCTTTTCACACCTGCTTTGCTTCAGAAGACATGCAAGCAAGGAAGATTTCTCAAGAGCAAGAAGAGTATTTTCCAGGTTGCTTTGAGATGTCTGTCAAAACAATACCAAGATGAATCCAATCACAGGAGAAAAGCAATGTGTTATTTCAACCCAGAAGTCACATGGTGAAGTGCAATCTTTTTAAAATTTAGATCTGAGGACATGACCTCAGGAGTCTGAAGGTCGTATATGAGTTATTTTTTTTTTTTCTTTTTCATTTTGAAGACAATCTAGAAAATATGTAGGATGGTAACATGAGCACATGATGTAATCCCCTTTTCCATGTAAAGGGTCAGAGCAGCTCAAAAACAAGTGGGAGAACTTGAACATGCAGAATTCCTGAAATACTGAAAGCAGAAAGCAGGCATTGTTAGGTTAAAGATAAAAATGAAAGAATTTGCAGGAAAAAAATTTTGCCACATGAGTTGTGAAAGCAAGGAGCAGAAGCCCTGGAAAAATCAAAGGGGATTTCTGGCTATCCTGCCATGGAAAGGTGCAAGGGTTTCAAATGCTGTATGTCTATCCTTGACACATGCCCCAACCCTAACTTCAAGTGGACGGGGCACTAATGGGTTACCTGTCTGCACATAGGAGTAACAAATGTGGGAGCTTAAAGATGAATAACAGGGCAGGGATCTAGGTGATATGATATCTGGGAAGAACATAAAGACAACAATCAGAAGATTAGCCATAGAATAAACCACTCAGCAGCAATTCATACTAATAATTATTTACTATTAAAGTACAAATTGGACAAGAGCTCCTGCCCCTTTACAAAGCAAGTTGCACAAACCCAGCAACAGACAGCCTAATATATAACATCAACTAAAATGATGAGCACATCACCCACTATGTGAGGAGCACTAACATATTGAATAAAAGAGACTTCACTCTCAACCAGAATAAGAATTTATACCTGAGAATAAAAATGTAATTAGATAATAAATACAGAATTTATAACCAATATAATTGTTTTAGAAAGAACAGGAAGAATATGACATTCATGGCAAAAGGTTGTTACATATAAAAATAGACTATTAGTGATTGATCTATTTGTATATTTTCATGCCAGTAACATGCTGTTTTGGTTACTATAGCTTTATAATATATGTTGAAGTCAGGAAGTGTGGTACCTCCAACTTTTTTTTTTTTTTTTGCTCCAAATTGCTTTCTCTATATAGGTCTTTTGTAATTTCATACAAATTTTAAGATCATTTTTCTATTTCTGTAAAGAATGTCATTGGTATTTTGATAAGGATTGTGCTGAATGTGTAGGCTGCTTTGGGTAATATGGACATTTTGGTGGTGTTGATTCTTCCAACCCAAGATCATGAGATATCTTTCCATTTATTTGTGTCCTCTTCAACTCTTTTCACCAATATTTTCTAGTTTTCATTGTAAAGGTCTTGGTTAAATTTACCCTTAGATATTTCATTATTTTCATAGCTATTGTGAATGGAATTACTTTCATGATTTCTTTTTCAGCTATTTCACCATTGGTATATGGGAAGGCTACTGATTTTTGTGTGTTGACTTTGTATCCTGCCACTATTCTGAATTTATTTGTTAGTTCTAGTAATTTTTTTGGTGGAGTCTTTAGGATTTCCTATGTATATAATCATGTCATCTGCAAATAGGGGTAGTTCGACTTCTTCCTTTCCAAGTTGGATGTCATTTATTGCTTTCTCTTGCCTTACTATGCTGACTAGAACTTCTGGTACTAAGTTGAATAAGAGCAGAGAAAGTGGACATCTTTATCTTGCTCCAGATCTCAGAGGAAAAGCCTCTAATTTTTGACCATTAAGTATGATAGCAGCTGTGGGTTTGTCACATATGACCTTTATTGTGTTGAGGGACATTCCTTCTATACCTAGTTTATTAAATGTTGTTATCATGAAGCAATGTTGTATTTTATTAAGTGCTTTTTCTGCATCTATTGAAATGATCATCAGGTTTTTTTCTCTTCATCCTGTTGATGTGGTGTATCACGTTTTTTGATTTCGTATGTTGGACCATCCTAGCATCCCTAAGATAAATCTCACTTGATCATGGTGAATGACCTTTTTAATGTGTTGTTGGATTCTGCTTGACAGTGTTTTATTGAGGATCTTCACTTCTGTGTTCATTATGGATATTGGTCTGTAGTTTTCTCTTTTTGTTGAGTCTTTTTATGATTTTGGTATTAGGTTAACGTTGACCTCTTAGAATGAGTTCATAGGTATTCCCTCCTCTTTAATTTTTTGGAAGAGTTTGAGAAAAATTGCTATTAGTTCTTCTGTAAATATTTGCTAAAACTTGGCTGTGAAGCCATCTGGTCCTGGAGTTTCCTTTGTTGGGAGACATTTTACACTGCTTTAATCTTATTACTCATTATTGGTTGGTTTAGGTTTTCTAGTTCTTCATAATTTGACCTTGGTAATTTGTATATGTCCAGGGATTTATACATTTCTAGGTTTTCCAGTTTATTCACAAATAGTTGTTGGTAGTAGTCTCTTATGATCCTTTGTATTTCTGTGTTATCAGTTGTAATGTTTCCTTTTTCATTTCTGATTTTATTTATTTGAATCTTCTCTTTTCTTTATTAGTCTAGCTAAAGGTTTATTGATTTTGTTTATCTTTTTAAAAACAAACTCTTTTCTTCATTGATCTTTTTTATTGTTTATTTTAATTTCTAATTTGTTTATTTCTGCTCTGATCTTTGTTATTTCTCTTCTAGTGATTTTGAGTTTGGTTTGCTCTTGTTTTTCCAGCTCCTTGAGGTGTAATGTGAAGTTGTTTATTTGAAGTCTTTTTTTTTTTTTTGGTGTAGGCATTTATTGCTATAAGCTTTTCTCTTAGAACTGCTTTTGCTGTATCCCATCCATTCTGGTATGTTGTGTTTTCACTTTCATTGTCTCCAGGAATTTTTAAATTTCCTTTTTGATTTCTTTTTTGACTCATTTGTTGTTTAGGAGCATGTTGTTTGATTTTCATGTATTTGTACAATTTGCAGTGTCCCTTTTGTAATTGATTTGTCATTTTATTTATTCCTTGTGGCTGGACAAGGTAGTTGATATGATTTAAGGTTTTTAAAAATTTGTTGAGACGCGTTTTGTTACTGAATATATGGTCTATTGTAAAGAATATTCCATGTGCTGCTGAGAAGAATATGTATTCTGCAGTTGTTGGATAAAATGTTCTGTACATGTTCATTAGGTCCAATTGGCCTGAAGTAAAGATTAATTCTGATGTTCCCTGGTTCATTTTTGATCTGAATGATCTGTCCTTTCATATTTAGTTAAATAATTTAGTAGATAGAGTTACAGATCTATTAAGACATATAAGGGTTTATAAACTGTGCCACCTGTAGATCATCTCTCAGAGGATGGGCTCTAGCAAGAAAAAAGAATGTAAAAGGAAATCATGGAATGCAAGAGGCCAAGAACTTAGTAAAATTTATTATTAATTCTAAATAAACATTGACTATGAAAACACGCCATGAAAGGAGAAATAAGCATGATCGTTTTTTGTCACACAATATAATTTTGAAATATATACAGCAAAAACTGATGTAACTTTTTAAAATTTAATATTCTGCAGGAATTTTGGAAGAACTTTACCAATCTCAGAAAATAGGTTATGAAAATAAAAAGGCAAAAATTCAAAAATAACACAATTAATAAGCACAACTGAATATATATTAGAAAGAATTTAAAAGCTAAACTATACTGTATTTTCAAAAAAGACATAAAACTTTTATAAAGATGATCATATATTAGGCTACAGAGGAAATTACAATCAAATCTGAGAACATATAAGAGAAAGGCAGCGACGGCTGATTATACAGGTCATACATGGGCAGAGGATGGGATGAGAATGCTGCTGATTTGTGAAGAAGAATATTTTGCCTCAATGCTCAATTCAGATATGGCCAAGAAAAATGAAGAAAAAGAAGAAACCTCCCAAAAGGAGCTTCTAGAGGTCATGAAAAACTATGGATAAGGGCGACTCCCAAGAAACAGAATCAGAGTCTAATTAAAGAACATTCCCCAACCCCAGGGTAAGAGCTCTGTATTACCTAACCAGCAGGATTTGGAATTACTAGGGATTTGTGATAGTTCTGTGTCCTTCATTTGTCCCCCTTTCCAAATGAGAGTGTTGTTCTGTCTCTATATCACTGGGATTTGATATAGAGACTATTGTGCATCGTCAAAATATTTTGGACATTGAATTTGACTCTGAGACTGGATGAAAGCTTAATGATGTCTTTCTTTGGGAATGAATGAGTATATTTTTTGCCTAGGGAAGGAAGAGTAGCCGAATATTTGGTGACCAGATAGATAAACTCTGGTAGTCTTAGTAAATGCCAACCACCCATTTTTCCAGATCTCTGTCTTCTATGCACAAAGGATTGTGTTTTCTGGACCTCTCATGGTTGTATGGGCCATTGTGACTTATTCTGGCCAAGAAAAAAGACAATTATGAAGATACCTCAACCTAGGTTTCAACAGTTATCACACTGACGTATAAAATTGATGAAATTTGAAAGAATGCAAAGAAAATCTTTTCTGTCTTTATTTAAATTGAATATTTAAAACTAATAAATATCAGTCGGCAGTGGTATGCTATAGAGTTAGTTATTGGGTGTTAGAGTTTAAGAATCAGAGAAACAGAGTCAGTTTATCTATTTGTACCTCTATTTCTCATTTATAAAATAGGAATAATAAAAGTGATGAGCTAACATATTTGTTTAGAAAAGTAAATACTATAATTAATGAAAGTTTAATATAATGCTGGTACAGAATCAATTAATGGTCATCTTTTTTTATTTATTAATTTTATTACTCAGATTTTCAAGTTAAAATCAGCCACTCATTCAAATAGCTTGAGTGGCTTCTTATTGGTTATGAATCATATGATTGAACATTAACTAAAGAGAATCCAATTAACAAATACTTATTGAATGTATTTCATCCAGTGCAGGATATTTGTACTATAAAAAACAAATCGTGATTCTGAAGAAAGTCTTTACTTATGATTTTGTAAGGTAGACAGGTTTATACAAAAATAACTATAATCCAAGGCAGACTATGACATTTTCTTTCAACAATTAATGTTAATGAATCATGACATTCTTCATCATTTTATTTCTAGTTTTTCAAACATAGTATGATACTCAACAGATAATTAATGGAAAGTGTTAGTAGATCACAGGAGAGGAAGATTAATTTCAATCGGCTTGATTAGGCAAAGCTTCAGTTTGGACAAGACATTTGATACACCCTATGGATTCACAGAATTTTATCAGTTAGAGAAAGAAAGAATGGATATTTCAAAAACGGAGATGGAGCAAAGGCAAACAATTAAAAATCACAAGTCATGTTTGGGAAATGCCTTGCTTAGAGTGGGTGATTGGGATTATAATATATGTTGTACGGGATGGGATACAGCAAGAAACAGGCTGTAATGGCACATTTGACCCAAATTGTTGAGTGCTTCTCACACATTAATTAGAAATTCAAACTTTGTTTTCTATTCAGTAGAGAACCATCCTGTTTTTTGAGCAGAAGAGAGACACAATCATATCTGTGCTTCAGGAATATTACTGTAGGGCCTTGCAATATTGTAAACAAGAGGATACAGAGAGCATTTGAAGCAGAGAGAATTGTCTGAATCTACTCCACACCAACACGAGAAATGAGCAGGCTAACAGTCTTGTAAGCAAGCGGCAGCTGAGCAATGGCTCTTGAGAGGTCAGCTAAAGCAGTAAACACATACTGTATTTTCACATGAGAGAGATTGGTAGGGTAAATTTCAAAGACTATCTTACAGGAAGCCAAGTTTCAGTAGCTAAATTCATCCGTGAAAATATTAACTCTAAAGGGAAGATGCTATAGTCTAAAGTTCCCCTTAAAGCTCATGTGGGAGGTTGATTCCTAATGTGGCAGTGTTGAAAGGTGGGACCTTCAAGTGGTGATTGGATTGTGAGGACTATGATTTCATGGAAGGATTAATCCATTCATGGAGTAATGGATTATCATGGCTGTGGACTTTTGGCTTCATAAGGAGAGCAAATGAGCACATTAACAGAGCTCTTACCATTCTCGCCATGGGTACCCTGCATAGCCACGTGATTCTGTAGAGTTCCCACCAGGAAGAAGGCCCTCACCAGATATGCTCCCTGGACCTTAGCCTTCCCAGCCTCCACACTGTAAGTTTCTTTATAAATTACCCAGTTTCAGGTATTCTGTTATCAGCAACAGAAAATGGACTAGCAAGGAGAGCATAAATGAAATGCTGCTGAGAGTGTGAATAGGATGGATGCTGACATGCTGCCCCTGGATTGGGTAATTGTGAGACCGTTGAGATGTTCAAAAGAATGGTCTCATTGGATTCATGGAAGCAGTGAAAACTTTGGTAGAAGTGAGTACCCAGCTATTATTCTATTCTCCAGCTGCGGAATTATACCAAGGCAGAGATACCCAACTCAGACTAATACCAAGCACAACAATCTTTAAAAATTATTTTCTGGAGCATGGACAATGGTTACAAGTTTCACTTTCAAAGCACTTTTCTGCTAGAAATAAAGAGCATTTAGGAAAGATGTAGAGAGCTAGATTTTCACAAAGGGAATAATTAAGCCAAGGAAATGCTCACTGTCAGAAAGATGTCAACAAAGTACATAAGCAGAATACCATAGATACTTCCACATGTCAACAAATATTAAAAGAACTTTAGTTACAGAATAGCTACAATGTAGCTAATGGTATTCGAGAACTACCTGTGTCTATGGGAGTATAAAGCATCTAACTGCAAACCATATATTTCTATGTCAGATTCATCTCAATGGAGATCAATAATTTTTGTTACAAAAGCTATTGTGAGCCTGAGCCAAGAGAAATGTAAGTCTTGCCAGGTTGGCAGGAAAACCCGGGTATTTCTTTTTGACAGCAATTAGAAGAACAGAATTAGTCAGCACCAATGAACTCACAGATAAAAGCTAAAGAGGCTATTCCTTTTTAGCACATTCTATGGTAATTATCTTTGTGGCTCAGGTCAGCTTTTCTTTGAATTCGGAGATGGCAAGATTTCAAGTTCAATGACAATCTAACAGTAGAGGTGCGAACTTTCTAACATAACTTGGAAACTCCCACATATATAAAACTGTTTTTTCCCCAGTGAAAAATTTATAGCTGTGAGTCCATTAGCTAGTTGTATAGCACTGAAGTCAGAGACTTGGTAAGTAGGGTGCCCTGGAAATTTCTTAAGAGTGGAAACACCCTTGTAACTAGGCAAAGAAAAGGTAGTAAAAAAATGGTGCTTGTATCTCTCAGTCTTTGTGGGAGGGTAGAAGCTAACTTCAATAAGCATCAATCAGCAAATAGAGATGGCCTAAGCACACAGACCACCCTCTCCTCTAACGCCCTCCAGTACTTCTCCACTAGCTCACTCCAGTGCTTAAAAATGCTCCTGCCTTTTGTTTCAGCAGAGTTGAGTTTAATCTCTCTGCCCTATTGCAGTAGTCTTGAATAAAGTCTCCGCTGTCTTTTTAACTGGCCCAGTTCAATTTTTCTTTTACAAAACCACGTGGGGAACTTTGAAAATATCTGATATCTTGTTTTGCCACTCCAGATTCTAGATTAAGTGGTCTGAGGAACAGCCTAGGCTTTGGGAATCTTGAAAACTCCGCAGGCGATTGTAACATATAGCCAGGGCTGAGAAGCGCTGAAGGTTTATTGTTTGAAGGACTGTGACAGAAATAAGAAATATGAGAGTAAGAACTATTAAGTATCCCATATAGGAAGCATGGTGGGTACAGTTGATTACCTAATTGGTATCTATTTCTCGTTCTCCTAGAAAATCTTAATTCACCAAATCCATGGGACTCAATTTAGATGAGTTCATCCTATCCCTGAACTTAGCAAGTAGGCTCTGGTTAATTAAAGCAATCTTGGTAATTGCATTTTTTGACTGGAGTGGTTTATGAAAGGACATATGAGTTAATGTTTAGCCAATGAAATTTAAGCCTCCAATGTGATAGAAGTTTCCTTGTTCTAAAGAGCCTTACTTTATTCCTATGCTCTTCAGAAGAAGAGAAGCCAGTTCTCTTTTCCTACTGTAAATAAACAAGGAAACTTATGGACCTCATTACTATGGGCTACCATTTTATACACATTTGTTCAGCAATATTCAATGAATATTTATTTGAGTACCTGTTACTTCCTAATAGCTGTTCTAAGCACTAGGGTTATACTAATGAATAAACCAAAAAGTCTTGCCCTTGTGAAGTTCACTTTCTATCAGAGGGTAAAGAAAATAATCAGTCAACACAATACAATGATAAACTATATAGTAAGTTAGAAGTTGATGAGTACCATGTAAAATAAAAGGAGAAGGGAATGGGAATTGAGAGTGCCCAGATGTAGGTTGCTTAATTAAATAAAATGGCCAGAACGAGTCTTCCAGATTTGTGCAGACTTGAAGGATGTGGTGAATTAAGCAAATGGATATGAGATGCAAGGAAAGAGTGTTCTAGGCAGAAGAAACAGCTAGAGTGAAGGCCCTAAACAAAGGCATGGCATAAAAATGAGTGTGCCTGGAACAGAAAGCGGGGGACAAGCAGCAGAGGAAGAGGAGGTCAGGGAGGCAAGGGGGTAGCCGAGCATCATAAAGACATTGTACCCATTCTAAAGACTTTGGCTTTAATTTCAATTGCCAAATGGAAATCTTGATTTAGGATTAAGTTGGTATCTGAGGCAAGCAGAGCAAAGAGACAAAAAACAAACAAACAACTCCCCCAAAACAACAACAAAAAAACCCAGAAAAAAACAAAACAAAAAACATGCATCTTTATGGAAGACTGAGCTGAGAAATCAATCAAGCTTGAAGCTTGCCTTCCCTCTAGATTGTCTGTTTCATGAAATAATGAATTTCCTCATTGTTCAAGACGGAATTCTATTTCTATTGCTTAAATCTGAACCTAGCCTAGTTCGAATTAGGGAAATAAAAAACTGCGTTAGGCATAGGGAAGAACTTTTTAATTAGCAAAAGCTAGTATAAGATTGTCTTGAATTTCATCCATGAAGATTAATATTTTTTTCAAATAAAATATATGTTCACTTGCTCAGAGAAAGAATATGGAATTATTGGATAAGTTGTGGCGCCTCTGATAATCACGGTAACTTAAAATCTCAGTTACTAGGTTTAGTAAAGAGGATGAAACCAACTTAAAAATATACAGTCTTCTTATATTGAAAATAAAAATGATGTGGATTTCCCCTGGGAAATCCTTAAAATAGGATAGATTTACCTTTGTAATTCATGACTCATAAATTCTTTCAGCAAATATTTGCTGAATACTCAAAAGTAAAGGCTCACTTGATGCATTAAATGGTACAGTGAAAGTCAACATATGCTGCTTGTCAATTTCATAGCTATTATTTCATTAATCCTTCATGAATATATTCAAAACACATATATTCATCTCCTATTATGTAGCTGAGTTGTTTGATTGTGGATGACAGAAAGAAGGCAGGAAGATGAGGTCAAGGAAAAACTCACCTATCCACAAATTTGACATTAGTATGTTAATGTGGCTAGATGAGATAATGCATTTAAAGCATTCCACATAAGGGTTTAATGAAAAGCTGTTGTTATTGGAAATGCTGATCATTATTAATGTGCCCTTGTGGTATGTAAAAAGCAATGTCACAGTTACCCTAGGCTTCTGGCATATGTACCAGAGAATGTAGAACTCATTCTTTCCAGCAATTAGAAAATAGACCCCATTATTTCAGAGGATTGATATGGATGATTAATCTGTAAAACTTGGTACAGCAGAAAAATCTTACGATTAGACTAGATTGGTTATTAGACCAGCTATAGTCCTAGCACTACAGCTTTGGGACCTTAGGCAAGTCACTTAATCATTCTGAAACTGAATTTTCCTATCTTTTAAAAAGTAGAGCTATAAATAAACATTTCTTCAGATTCTTATAAGTGAGATGTAAGCCGGACAGGAGCATATGTGAATGAGGTGCTATTTAGCCTAGCATATATTATCTTTTAGCTTGTGTAATTAATTTATTAAGAATTCTCAACTTAGAGCATAAATATGAAATCAGCTTAGTTTTTTCTAAAACTTAATTTCAACTCTGCTTTGTTGAAAGTACAGACATCTTGGGTGGAGTTCAAACTTTGGAGTACCTTTCCATTACTGAAATATAGCAGTGCTCTGGGTAACTGATGATAATTTTTCTCTGATCCCTACTTAGAGCTATGATACTGGCTGCTTGCATGGAAAAAGTAAGGAGTAAGGAAATGCTTCTTTTCTACTCCCCTTTCAAGGCTTATTTCCTTTAGTGGAAGGAGCCAGAATGAGACTAGGAATGAAAGAGAGATATCTTCTGACCTGAGCTACTCCTGAATTGCTGTTAAGAGAAGGCTCTGGTTGCTTCTAGGTTATTCTGGCTCTGTGTGGTGCTAGTGACCTTTGTGGATATATATATGGTTGCTTAGGGCAGTGTTCAACTTGACATGGCACTCTTGATAAATAAGGAAGTTCTCAGAGAAGTATGTTAGTCTTTAGTCTTGACAGCAGCACCAGATTCTCTCCTCTCTCCCTTACAGGATATGGCATCTTTTCACATGTCCTGTCATTCATTTTGATAGCCCCTGGATTCACTCCTTCTGCTAGTCCCCTTTCTCCAGCATGAAAAACCACAAGAATACTCCTCAAAGAGTATAAAGAATTGGGATGGAGGTGCTCTATCCTTCTCCAACTACCCCTAAACCTTAGGTATTCTACACTACAGTTCTTTGTCATCCTAGTTATGTGGGCTATTCCAATAAGCTACTTATCTCAAGAATCTCCAGTTGAGAAACAAGCATCCATCTCTATGCTTAGGTAAAATTCTCATGCTTCTGCAAACAAACCTTAAGGTCTGCCACACCCTCCTCATATAGAAGCCATTAAGTACTAATGTCATGAATTGCAAAAGCCTTCTGTCTCTCCTTGCATGAACCTCCAATTTCTTCAGTTAATTCTTGTGAAGGCCCCATCTCTCTTTACATGTCCTGGAGATAAATAATGTTCATGGCCATAGCATTGGTTCTGTTACTTTTTAATATGTTCTACTGGAAAATAACTGGAGTTTGGTGACAGTAGCTGATTCTGGTGTATCTACCACTTACTAATTTTTAAAAAAAAAAGTTGGTGTGCTACTTAGTAGCTACTGTTTGTGCAGGATTTTTTTTCTTTTTCTTTTCCTTTTTTTTTTTCTTTTTTCTTTTTTAGTAAAATAAAATAGCATAGAGCAGGCACTCAATAAATGTTTGCTAAAGTTGAAAATATTACATCTGTTAGGGCTTTCCAGAGAAACAGAATCAAATAGGTAAAGAGAGAGAGAGATTTCAAAGAATTGACTCACATGATTGTGGGGTTTTGGCAAGTTCCAAGCCCTTAGGGCAGGCTGGCAGCCAGACTGGAAATTCAAGCAAAAGCTCCAATCTTTTGGATATATGCATGGCTGGCCAGCAGGCTAGAAATTCAGGTAGGAGTTCTATGTTACAGTCTCGAGGCGGAATTCCTTCTTCTCCAGGAAACCTCATTTTTTTTGTTCTTAAGGCCTTCAACTGATTAGATAAGGCCCACTTACATTACAGAGAGTAATCTGCTTTACTTAAAGTCAACTGATTGCAAATATTAATCACATCTACAAAATTCCTTCACAGCAACATCTAGACTTGTGCCTGACCAGACAACTGGGCACCATATCCTAGCTGATTTGACACATAGTATTAACCATTACAAGCACCTTATAATTTGAAATATACATCATAGATCTTGTTTAATTTTATATCAAAAACATCTAGTCTTCACAACAACTGTAAGAAGCGAAACTTTCTTTTCATCATTAC